>NW_019229325.1:0-3526 GCF_002742605.1 Olea europaea var. sylvestris
AAACTTGTGATAGTGAGATCAATCCAAACTACGAGAGGGTGAGGACTACAGCTATGTAAATTCCTAATCTTAAAACACAACCCAGGAATAATTGAGCGAAAATAATAAGTTTGGGGGGTTGTGTATCTCTCGAGTGAGTAAGGATACATTTGAGCACTTGGGGTCGGGACTCAAATTCATCATGAACTTGATATGTTGGCATGAATTCACACAAACACATCAAATATGCATTTAAAAGGTAAATGTTGATGTCATTGTTGCACTGATAAATTTTCATAAAGTCAAATGCTTAGTCCAATCCTGAGTCACGGCAAGGTATTAAGCTATGTTTCTTCAGAATTAAGTCACTATTTTGTTTGAGGACAAACAATAGCTCAAGTTTGGGGGGGTTTGATAAGTGTATTTTTGCACACTTATTTAGGTTACAAAGATGATTTAATTACGAGAAAAATGATTGAATTGTGAGTCAATCTTGTTACATTTGTGAATTGTAGGGAACACCGATGAACATGGTGAAATTCAGGAGAAAAGACGCGAAAAAAGAATAAAATGACGCAAAGTGAAAGTTCAGGGACCAAGGTACAATTATCCAAAAGTTGACCCGATGAACAAATCAAGAAATTGATTAAGCCAAATGCCAATTGATGATATCTTGGGACGATGGAATGGAAAGAAAGAAGAAAAGATGCCAAGAAGTTAAAGATTCAAGTAGAAGGACCAAAATGGACTTTTTCCATAGTTGGTAGCACCGCATAGTGCTACCCTCTATGCGGTCGCATAGAGGCAAACCGAGAATCAATTCTAAGAAAATTTTTACGAGCAATTCGAGGTCGAATCCGCAGTTTCCTTATTTCGCCGAAACTCTTATGGAAACAAGATTTTTAGGGTCCTATATAAATGAAAACTCGACCAGAACGAAGGGGACGTCGTTTTTACAAGAAAAAGGGAGATTATGAAGGAGAAAAACGAAGAGAGAACAAGAGGAAAATATCTCGCCAATTGAAGATTTGATTGAAACTTGATTCGGGTGATGACGTTTCTTCAACTATTTTTTTATTTTCTTCTTTTTAGCATGTTAGGCTAGATTTTTCATTGTTAGGAGATCGATAAACCTTGCAATACTACTTTTGATTTTTGATTTGGAGATTTGACATATTTAAGCACATGTTCCAGAATTGAATGATTTATACGTTTTTATTTTCATATTATTATTGTGCACGTAATTATATGATTTTGGTGGCCTATTTTATGCATTCGAAAGAAGAAAAATAGGCTCGACATAGTATAACTCATCATAGGGTCCGATAGGGGATAGAAATATACCTCTATGCCTTGTGTGAATTGTTGAATATTCATGAAATCACAATGCATTCATGTATGTTAGTATTCATCATAGAGATATAGTCGAATCACATATTGGGGGTAGGTTTGGCATTGCTCGAGAGAGATTGTTAAATTAAAATAGGAATATTGATTCATCAATTGTAGGAATGTGTGTCAAATTTGCATAATTAAAAGTTGAAAAAGTGTTGCTTGGGAATTCATGATCCTAGTGCGTTAATAAATTCATTAATTCCATATATTCTCATAGATTGCGTCTAGGTCATTTTGTATTTAATATAAGTTTCTCACTCATAATTGCATCATAGTTCACATCTTCTTTAGTTAAATCACAATACATAAATCTTACTTTCGTGTTTCGGTTAAGGTCATAATAGGTTGATTTAAATTAATTCAATCCTTGTGGGATCGATACTTGGACTCATAATCCATTTTACTATTTGTTAACAAACAGTACACTTGTGGTGGGTTTTAAATCTACAGAAATAATTTCGTGAACACTAATCATATCTAGCAAAAAAATAGGTTGACCACATTCTATTCCTCGAATAGATAAGTTTGGTAAATTTGTAAGTTGAAAACTATTTTGGGATGAATGAAAAATTAGTGAATGAAGTAAGGTTGATAAACATGATTTTTGAAATGATTGAATGAAAATTCAAAAACCTAAACGAGCGGCCGCCTTTTATATCAAAATTGTTGTTTCAACCCACAACATTAACATATAACAATTGAGTTAGAATAATTTGCATACTAATTACTGGTTGAGAATCAACTGGGGCTAAGATTTTTTGAAATTGATGCTATGCTTCGAGCTTTACGTACAAATAATACAGTGTGTATTTAAACTTTAGAAGAGGAGATATAGGCATTATTATTCCTCGGCAGAAATTGATCTACCCCTGTCAATTGGCTAATTTTTTTATTTTATTTTTTTTGGGATGGGATGGAGGATGCTTGTTGAGGTTTGGCCAACCTCCCTTGTCTCAATGTAGGGGTGAACTTCAAGCACTAAGCGAATAACAATCTAAGGGTGTTAGTACGTAGTGGCAAGATTTAAGATTTTTGAAGTGTCCCCAATGTAGATTGGGAGAAATAAACATAATAGAATTTGGAGGGTGATAGACACACTTATCGAAGACCTAAAATAGTTAACCATTGATTAAACGAGCTAATTTCAACTCATAAACTAGTTAATCATCTTTTTAAGGTCAACACTACTAATTGAATTAGAATAATGTAAAGGAAGAGAAAAATGAATAAAAGCATACAAAAAAATGAATTTGGGGACCAAAGTGTAGAAGAGTTAAAAGTTAAATAACCTTGGATGCAATTTATCGAAGGCATGGTCGATAAAAAGTCAAAATGCAAGGACCATAACATACAAAATAAAAGTTGATGGACCGACATGAAATTAATGGAGGACTTGTATGAAAAAGAAAAATTACATTGGGCCACTTGTTAACCAAATGCACATGGGGTCCAGATGTATTTAGCCCAAAGGCATTCAGGCCGAATGGCACGCGCAAGGGACACACCTTCGCGTGCAGGTCAGCCTATCGGGGGCAGAAGTTTTTGCCCACGTTTTGTAAAATTGGGACTATTTTGGGAATTTCTTAAGTGCGTTTTTAGGTCATTTAAAGACCTATATTCAGCCATTACTCCTATCATTTATTACACCCTTTATTGAAGGCAAAACGAGAGAAAAGAGGCAAGAAAATGAGGAAAAAAAATAAGCAAAAGGCAAAGAATTTTGGGGAAAATCAAGACCAATTCATTGCATAATTCAAGAATCCAACCAATTGATGGATTCTACCTATTGTCTTGTATTTTATCATTTATTTTCTCTACTTTGTAATGTATTTCTCTAACTTTTCCATTTTGTGACATTTTCATACAATGATTTAAGTCTTTTAATGTTGGGATGATTGATTAGCTTAATCTAGTTTGATTAATTTCAATATTTGTTATTTTATGTTAAAATACTTATGTTTTTGTGTCTGTACTATTATATTTTATGCTTTTCATTTAATGTTAAAACCCGTATGCTTTATTTGCTTACTCCACAATGCAATGAACAATTAAAACGAAATAAATAAATAAAAATTTATTAAATGACAAATAAAATATCATAATTATAGTTATGTGCTAATACTTTTGGGCACATATCCCAACAACTAGGTCC
>NW_019229326.1:0-3525 GCF_002742605.1 Olea europaea var. sylvestris
AACGAAATTGCCCCTGGCGTGATTTTTGTTTCCGATCAACCTGTCAAATTTGAGCCCATTCCGACTCCGTCGCGAAAAATGACAAAATCGCCCCCAAATCGATTTTTGTTTCCGTTCAACCGGTCAAATTTATGCCCATTCTGACTCCGTCGCGAAAAATGACGAAATTGCCCCTGGCCCGATTTTTATTTTCGATCAACCTGTCAAATTTGAGCCCATTCCGACACCGTCACGAAAAATGAAGAAATTGCCCCCGGCGAGACTTTTGTTCCCGATCAACCTGTCAAATTTGAGCCCATTCCGACTCCGTCGCGAAAAATGACGAAATTCCTCCCGGATCGATTTTTGTTTCCGATCAACCGGTCAAATTTTAGCCCATTCGGACACCTTCGTAAAAATGACGTAATTGCCCCTGGTGTGGTTTTTGTTTCCGATCAACCTGTCAAATTTGACCCCATTCCGACTACGTCGCGAAAAATGACAAAATTGCTCACGGCGCGATTTTTGTTTACAATCAACCTGTCGAATTTGAGCCCAATCCGACACCGTCGAGAAAAATGACGTAATTTTCCCTGGCGTGGTTTTTGTTTCCGATCAACCTGTCAAATTCGAGCCCATTCCGACTCCGTCGTGAAAAATGACAAAATTGCTCCCGTCGCGATTTTTGTTTACGATCAATCTGTCGAATTTGAGCCCAATCCGACACCGTCGCGAAAAATGATGAAATTGCCTCAGGCACGATTTTTGTTTCCGATCAACCTCTCAAATTTGAGCCCATTCCGACACCGTCACGAAAAATGACGAAATTGCGCCTGCCGCGATTTTTGATCCCAATCAACCTGTCAAATTTGAGCCCATTCCGACTCCGTCGTGAAAGATGATGAAATTGCCCCTGGCGCGATTTTTGATCCAGATCAACCTGTCAAATTTGAGCCCATTCCAACTCCGTCGCGAAAAATGACGAAATTGCCCCGACGCGATTTTTATTTCCGATCAACCTGTCAAATTTAAGCCCATTCCAACACCGTCGCGAAAAATGACGAAATTGCCCCCGGATAAATTTTTGTTTCCGATCAACCTATCAAATTTGAGCCCATTCCGACACTGTCGCAAAAAATGACGAAATTGCCCCTGGCGCGATTTTTGTTCCCGATCTACCTATCAAATTTGAGCCCATTCCGACTCCGTCGCGAAAAATTACGAAATTCCCCCTGGATCGATTTTTGTTTTCGATCAACCTGTCAAATTTGAGCCCATTCCGACTCCGTCTCGAAAAATGACGAAATTGCCCCCGGAGCGATTTTTGTTTCCGATCAACCTGTCAAATTTAAGCCCGTTCCGACACCGTCGCGAAAAATGACGAAATTGCCCCGGGCGAGATTTTTATTCCCGGTCAACCGGTCAAATTTGAACCAATTCCGACTCCGTCGCGAAAAATGACGAAATTGGCCTTGGCGCAGTTTTCGTTTCCGATCAACCTGTCAAATTTGAGCCCATTCCGACACAGTCGCGAAAATTGACGAAATTGCCCCTTGGCGAGATTTTTGTTCCCAATCAACTTTTCAAAATTGAGCCCATTTCGACTCCGTCGAGAAAAATGACGAAATTCCCCCGGATCGATTTTAGTTTCCGATCAGTCTGTCAAATTAGATCCAATTCCGACATCGTCGCGAAAAATGACGAAATTGCCCCTGGCGCGATTTTTGTTCCCGATCAACCTGTCAAATTTAAGCCCTTTCCGACTCCATCGTGAAAAATGACGAAATTCTCCCCGGATCGATTTTTGTTTCCGATCAGTCTGTCAAATTAGATCCAATTCCGACACCGTCGAGAAAAATGACGAAATTGCCCCTGGCGTAATTTTTGTTCCCAATCAACCGGTCAAATTTGAGCCCATTCCGACTCTGTCGCGAAAAATGACGAAATTGCGCATGGCCCGATTTTTGTTCCCTATCAACCTGTCAAATTTGTGCACATTCCGACTCGATCGCGAAAAATGACGAAATTGCCCTTGGCGCGATTTTTGTTTCCGATCAACCTGTCAAATTTGAGCCCATTCCAAATCCGTCGCGAAAAATGACGAAATCGACCCCAGATCGATTTCTGTTTCCGTTCAACCTATCAAATTAGAGCCCATTTCGACTCCGTCGCAAAAAATGACGAAATTACCCGTGGCCCGATTTTTATTTCCGATCAACCTGTCAAATTTGATCCCATTCCGAGACCGTCGCGAAAAATGACGAAATTGCCCCCAGCGAGATTTTTGTTCCCGATCAACCTGTCAAATTTGAGTCCATTCCGACTCCGTCGCTAAAAATGTCGAAATTCCCCCCATACCGATTTTTGTTTCCGATCAACCTGTCAAATTTGAGCCCATTCCGACTCAGCCGCGAAAAATGACGAAATTGCCCCCGGCGCGATTTTTGTTTCAGATCAACCTGTCAAATTTGAGCCCATTCCGACATCGTCGCGAAAAATGACGAAATTGCCCCTGGCGATATTTTTGTTCCCGGTCAACCTGTCAAATTTGAGCCCATACAGACTCAGTCACGAAAAATGACAAAATTGCCCCCGGCGCGATTCTTGTTCCCGGTCAACCTGTCAAATTTGAGCCCATTCCGACTCCGTCGCGAAAAATGGCGAAATTGCCCCTGGCGCGATTTTTTTTCCAGATCAACCTATCAAATTTAAGCCGATTCCGACTCTGTCGCGAAAAATGACGAAATTCCCCTCGGATAAATTTTTGTTTCCGATCAACCTGTCAAATTTGAGCCCATTCCGACTCCGTCGCGAAAAATGACGAAATTACCCGTGGATAAATTTTTGTTTCCGATCAACCTATCAAATTTGAGCCCATTCCGACACCGTCGCGAAAAATGACGAAATTGCCCCTGGCGCGATTTTTGTTCCCGATCAACTTTTCAAACTTGAGCCCATTCCGACTCCGTCGCGAAAAATGACGAAATTCCCCTGGGATCGATTTTTGTTTCCGATCAACCTGTCAAATTTGAGCCCATTCCGCCTCAGCCGCGAAAAATGACGAAATTGCCCCCGACGCGATTTTTGTTTCAGATCAACCTGTCAAATTTGAGCCCATTCCGACACCGTCGCGAAAAATGACGAAATTGCCCTCGGCGATATTTTTGTTCCCGGTCAACCTGTCACATTTGAGCCCATACAGACTCAGTCGCGAAAAATGACAAAATTGCCCCCGGCGCGATTCTTGTTCCCGGTCAACCTGTCAAATTTGAGCCCATTCCGACTCCGTCGCGAAAAATGGCGAAATTGCCCCTGGCGCGATTCTTGTTCCCGGTCAACCTGTCAAATTTGAGCCCATTCCGACTCCGTCGCGAAAAATGACGAAATTACCACTGGCCCGATTTTTATTTTTGATCAACCTGTCAAATTGGAGCCAATTCCGACACTGTCGCGAAAAATGACGAAATTGCCCCAAGCGAGATTTTTGTTCCTGATCAACCTGTCAAATTTGAGCCCATTCCGACTCCGTCGTGAAAAATGACGAAA
>NW_019229327.1:0-3525 GCF_002742605.1 Olea europaea var. sylvestris
TGTATTTGGATTACTTGAACAAGCCTCAAGTTAATCCCCAAGAATATAAATAGCTTTGAATTTATACCCAAAATGAACAACCTCAATCTTGTAAAATTCTATCCAAGCTTTCTCTTCTATTTTGCTCTTAAAATCAGGTCTAAATGAAGGGGGAAAAACAGCTATATAAATAGCTGAGTCGGGCGCCGTGGCCCCAAGTTTCGTGCAGAAACATGGGCGCCATGGCGCCCGCCTCACTGCATCTTACTTTCAATTTGGGCGCCATGGCGCCTGACTCCCTGCACCATTTTTTCTTACAATTCTCCACCTCATACATCATTTGATAGACCTCAAATTTTGGATGAACACAAGAAGAAGTAGCAAGCGCCAAACTCGGCTGCACCATTCAAACCATGGTTGCCTACGTACCCAAAACTCGGGATCAAGCCTCCGTAGTTCACCTCCACCTTCATATACTCTCCATCTCATTTCAACCCCGCCCCGAAGGGCCATGTCCACTCGGGCATATGAACACGGACTAATGTGAAGCAGTCCAAGCAATACTGAAACTTGCTACCCGTTACCACTTTGGTTAACATGTCTGTTGGGTTCTCATTTGTGAGTACCTTCGAAAGTGAAATATCACCTTCCTCTATGACATCACGCACAAAATGATACCTGACGTCGATATGCTTGGTTCAAGCATGATGAACCTGATTCGTAGCCAAGTGAATCACACTCTGGCTATCACACCACAAGTCCACACAATCCTGCTCAATCCCCAAATCATCTAGAAGACCCCACAACGACAATACTTCCTTCACTCCTCTACCATAGCCATATACTCGGCCTCTGTAGTAGAAAGAGCCACTGTAGCCTGTAACATCGATCGCCAACTAATTGGGGCACCATGTATGCAAAACACATATCCAATAGTAGATCGTCGTCTATCTAGATCACCTGTATAATCCGAGTCCACAAACCCACTTATATGACATGCATCTCCACTAAAACATAAACCCGTATCCGCGGTACCTTTTAAGTACCTCAGGATCCACTTCACAGCTTCCCAGTGTGCCTTCCCCGGATTCGCCATGAATCTACTGACCACACTAACCGCCTGTGAAATATCTGAGCGTGTACACACCATGGCATACATCAAACTGCCAACTGCACTAGTATATGGTACACGATCCATGCGTACCTTTTCTTCCGCTGTAGTAGGAAATTGTTTACCAGAGAGCCTGAAATGTGGAGCCAATGGAGTCACCACCGACTTTGCACCTTACAACCCGAACCTAGCAATATCCCGCTCAATGTAGCCTTTCTGACTCAAGAACATTCGCCGATTCGTCCTCTCTCTTCTAATCGTCATTCCCTGTATTTTCCTAGCAACCCCCATATCTTTCATCTCAAACTCTTTACCAAGTTGAGATTTCAACCTATCTATCTCCACCTCGCTTTTCGAAGCGATAAGCATGTCATCCACATACAATAGAAGATAGATATAGTTACCTCCCCGAAGTTTTCGAATATAAACACAACAGTCATACTCACTTCTGGAGAAACCATGCTTTAGCATTAAGGAGTCAAATCGATTGTACCACTGCCGAGGAGATTGCTTCAATCCATAAAGTAATTTTCTCAAGCGACATACCTGACGTTCCTTATCCTCAACCTTGTAGTCCTCAAGTTGATGCATATAGATTTCCTCATCCAAGTCCCTGTGCAAGAAGGCAGTTTTGACATCGAGTTGTTCCAGCTCAAGATCATGATGAGCAACAATACTCAATAGCACCTGAATGGAAGTATGCTTGACCATCGGAGAAAAGATCTCATTGTAGTCAACTCCCTCTCTTTGTGCAAACCCCTTAACCACTAACCTTGCTTTGAATCTTGTACCACCGAGATTGGTAGGATCCTCTTTCTTTCTGTACAATCACTTGCAATCAATAGCTTTCTTACCTATGGGCAATGGGACAACCTCCCATGTTTGGTTCTTGTGAAGTGATTCAATCTCTTCTTCCATTGCTGCCAACCAACTCTTACTATTGTTGCTTAAAATAGCTTTCTTGAAAGTGGTAGGCTCATCATCCTCCACCGAGAGTGCATACTCAACCAAATTTGTTTGCCCATAGTGCCTCAAAGGCTCGTCTGACCCCAACTTTAGAACTTGCTTGTAAGTACGGCGTGGCCTAGAGGAAGCCAAGTTATCTGCAAGCTGCTGTTGTTGTTGTGCCTGTACATTTTCTTGCTGAACCGCCTCTTGTTCAAGCCCATCATCACTCTCATCTTAAGTGTCTATATGATGTTCCTCTTGAGCATGCCTAGAACCAGGTTGATCTCTAGGTTCTATGTCAACAACTTGAGACTTTGTAGTCTCAACATCATCACCACCGAGCACTGTAGCTTTCAACGAAGCTACCATGGAGTTCTCATCAAAATTGACATCTCTGCTGATTATGAACTTAGAATCCTCTACACATCATAGGCGATAGCCTTTTACACCTGTCGCATACCCCATGAATATAGCCTTCTTGACCCTCGCATCAAGCTTTCCCTCTTTGACGTGATAGTAGGCTGTGCATCCAAATATTCTGAGTTTCTCATAATCTACATGTTCTCCTGTCAATACCCTGTAAGGTACATCTCCATCTAACCTTGAATGTGGAGACCGGTTCACTATGTAGTAAGCATTTGCAACTGACTCTGCCCACCATTCTCTGCCCAAACCAGCATAAGATCGCATACACATCGATTTCTCTCAAAATGTGTGATTCAGTCTTTCTGCGACCTCATTCTGTTGTGGTGTATTCCTAACTGTCCAGTGTCTCGCAATGCCTTCCTTACCATAGAACTCCTTGAAAGCACCATCTGTATACTCAGTACCGTTATCAGATCGCAGTGTCTTCAATTTCTTTCCTGTTCTGTTTTCAACCATTGCTTTCCACTTCTTGAAAGTGTCGAATACCTCATTCTTATGCTTCAAAAAATAAATCCAAGCATATCTAGAATAATCATCAACAAATGTAACAAAATACATGGAACCGCCTTTGGAAGTGACAGAAGCCGAACCCCTTACATCCGTGTGCACATAGTCTAGAATGCCTCTGCTTCTATGTTTGCTTGGCTGGAACTGAACTCGGCGTACTTTACCGTACACGCAATGCTCGCAAAAATCCATGCAAGGCTTTTTCAAATTCTTTAGCAAGCCTTTCTTGATTAGCAAATCTAGCCCCTTTTCAGACATATGCCCAAGCCTCCTATGCCATAGCCGAGTGCACTCACATGGGTCTCCACCACTTCCACTTGTTCCAACTGCTACATCTTCTGTAACTGTAGTATCCTGAAGAGCCTAGAGATTGCCTTCACGAATACCTTTCATTACAATCAAAGAACCACGAACAACCTTCTTTACTCCATTCCATATTACAATCTTGCAGCCACCGAAGTCTAAGGCACTAACAGAGATAAGGTTCTTTCGCAAATCAGGAACATGTCTAACATCCATCAATGTTCTAACCACTCCATCATGCATCTTGATTC
>NW_019229328.1:0-3525 GCF_002742605.1 Olea europaea var. sylvestris
CGAAAATCCAAGCGTTCCAAATATGCAAGTGCTCATTCTTTCGAAAAATGGCCGAAATCCCTCGTACGTCACGACGAAGTGGTATATCCAATCCAAAACGGTTGCTACATTTCCAAAAAGTTCTTATGGGCCCAAATCGGACACCGTGTGCAAAAGTTACACTCAATTCTTCGTCCGTCGACAATCCTAGCGTTCCAAATATACAAGTGGTCATTCTTTCGAAAAATGGCCGAAATCCCTCCTACGTCACGACGAAGTGGTGAGTTCAATCCAAAACGGTCGCTACATTTCCAAAAAGTTTTTATGGGCCCAAAGCGGACACCGTGTGCAAAGGTTACGCTCAATTCTTCGTCCGCCGACTCTCCAAGCGTTCTAAATATACAAGCGCTCATTCTTTCGAAGAATGGCTAAAATCCCTCGTACGTCACGATGAAGTGTTGAGTTCAATCCAAAACGGTCGCTACATTTCCAAAAATTTCTTATGGGCCCAAAACGGGCACTGTGTGCAAAAGTTACCCTCAATTCTTCGTACGCCGACAATCCAAGCATTCAAAACATGCAAGAGCTCATTCTTTCGAAAAATGGCCAAAATCCCTCGTACGTGACGACGAAGTGGTGAGTGTAATCCAAAACGATCGCTACGTTTTCAAAAAGTTCTTATGGGCCCAAAGCAAACACCGTGTGCAAACTTACGCTCAATTCTTCGTCCGCCGACTCTCCAAGCGTTCTAAATATGCAAGTGCTCATTCTTCCGAAAGATGGTCAAAATCCCTCCTACGTCACGATGAAGTGTTGAGTTCAATCCAAAACGGGCGCTACATTTCCAAAAAGTGCTTATGGGCCCAAAATGGACACCGGGTGCAAAAGTTACGCTCAATTCTTCGTCCGCCGACTCTCCAAGCGTTCTAAATATGCAAGTGCTCATTCTTCCGAAAGATGGTCAAAATCCCTCCTACGTCACGATGAAGTGTTGAGTTCAATCCAAAACGGGCGCTACATTTCCAAAAAGTGCTTATGGGCCCAAAACGGACACCGTGTGCAAAAGTTACGCTCAATTCTTCGTCCGCCGACTCTCCAAGCGTTCTAAATATACAAGCGCTCATTCTTCCGAAAGATGGTCAAAATCCCTCCTACGTCACGACGAAGTGGTTAGTTCAATCCAAAACGGTCACTACATTTTCAAAAAAGTACTCATGGGCCCAAAACGGACACCGTGTGCAAAAGTTACACTCAATTCTTCGTACGTCAACAATCCAAGCGTTAGAAATATGCAAGTGCTCATTCTTCCGAAAAATGGCCGAAATCCCTCCTACGTCACGACGAAGTGATGAGTTCAATCCAAAATGGTCGCTGCATTTCCAAAATGTTCTTATGGGCCCAAAACGAACACTGTGTGCAAAAGTTACGCTCAATTCTTCGTACGCTGACAATCCAAGCGTTCCAAATATGCAAGTGCTCATTCTTTTGAAAAATGGCCGAAATCCCTCGTACGTCACGAAGAAGTGGTGAGTGCAATCCAAAACGGTCGCTACATTTCCAAAAAGTTCTTATGGGCCCAAAACGGGCACCGCGTGCAAAAGTTACGCTCAATTCCTCGTCCGTCGACTCTCCTGGCGTTCTAAAAATACAAGCGCTCATTCATTCGAAGATTGGCCAAAATCCCTCGTACGTCACGATGAAGTGGTGAGTTCAATCCAAAATGGTCGCTACATTTCCAAAAATTAATTGTGGGCCCAAAACGGACACCGTGTGCAAAAGTTACGCTCAATTCTTCGTACGTTGACAATCCAAGCGCTCCAAATATGCAAGTGGTCATTCTTTCGAAAAATGGCCGAAATCCCTCCTACGTCACGATGAAGTGGTGAGTTCAATCCAAAACGGTCGCTACATTTCCAAAAAGTTCTTATGGGCCCAAAACGGACACTGTGTGCAAAAGTTACCCTCAATTCTTCGTACGCCGACAATCCAAGCATTCAAAATATGCAAGAGCTCATTCTTTTCAAAAATGGCCGAAATCCCTCGTACGTGACGACGAAGTGGTGAGTGCAATCCAAAACGGTCGCTACACTTCCAAAAAGTTCTTATGGGCCCAAAGCGGACACCATGTGCAAAAGTTACGCTCAATTCTTCGTCCGCCGACTCTCCAAGCATTCTAAATATACAAGCGCTCATTCTTTCGAAGAATGGCTAAAATCCCTCGTACGTCACGAAGAATTGGTGAGTTCAATCCAAAACGGTCACTACATTTCCAAAAAGTACTTATGGGCCGAAAACGGACACCGTGTGCAAAAGTTACGCTCAATTCTTCGTACGTCGACAATCAAAGCGTTCCAAATATGAAAGTGCTCATTCTTTCGAAAAATGGCCGAAATCCCTCCTACGTCACGACGAAGCGGTGAGTTCAGTCTAAAATGGTCGCTACATTTCCAAAAAGTTCTTATGGGCCTAAAACGGACGCCGTGTGCAAAAGTTACGCTCAATTCTTCGTCCGTCGACTCTCCAAGCTTTCTAAATATACAAGCCCTCATTCTTTCGAAGAATGGCCGAAATTCCTCGTACGTCACGACGAAGCGGTGAGTTTAGTCTAAAACGGTCGCTACATTTCCAAAAAGTTCTTATGGCCCCAAAACAGACACCGTGTGAAAAAGTTACGCTCAATTCTTCGTACGCCGACAATCCAAGCGTTCCAAATATGCAAGTGCTCATTCTTTCGAAAAATGGCCGAAATCCCTCCTACGTCACGACGAAGTGATGAGTTCAATCCAAAATGGTCGCTACATTTCCAAAATGTTCTTATGGGTCCAAAACGGACACGGTGTGCAAAAGGTACGCTCAATTCTTCGTACGCTGACAATCCAAGAGTTCCAAATATGCAAGCGCTCAATCTTACGAAAAATGGCCGAAATCCCTCGTACGTCACGATGAAGTGGTGAGTGCAATCCAAAATCGTCGCTACACTTCCAAAAAGTTCTTATGGGCCCAAAACCGACACCGTTTACAAAAGTTACGCTCAATTCTTCGTCCGCCGACTCTCCAAGCGTTCTAAATATAAAAGCGCTCATTCTTTCGAAGAATCGCCAAAATCCTTCGTACGCCACGACGAAGTGGTGAGTTCAATCCAAAACGGTCGCTACATTTCCAAAAAGTACTTATGGGCCCAAAACGGACACCGTGTGCAAAAGTTCGCTCAATTCTTCGTACGCCGACTCTCCAAGCGTTCCAAATATGCAAGTGCTCATTCTTTCTAAAAATGGTTGAAATCCCTTGTACGTCACGACGAAGTCGTGATTTCAATCCAAAACGGTCGCTACATTTCAAAAAAGTACTTATGGGACCAGAATGGACACCGTGCGCAAAAGTTACGCTCAATTCTGCGAACGCCGACAATCCAAGCGTTCCAAATATGCAAGTGGTCGTTCTTTCGAAAAATGGCAGAAATCCTTCATACGTCACGACGAAGTGATGAGTTCAATCCAAAACGGTCGCTGTATTTCCAAAAAGTACTTATGGGCCCAAAACGGACAC
>NW_019229329.1:0-3524 GCF_002742605.1 Olea europaea var. sylvestris
CCATGGTTTAGCTACATGTCTCCATCCAGTTGAAAGTGTCAATTTAATAGAGTTACATTTTCACAAAACACGACTTCTCAATATCATAAAATTCTGGAAACATACAACAATGGTTCAAGTTTCACAATAATAATGGTCATGATCCATTGGTAATGGCAAAACTCTATGCAATCCTGGAGGCTGTTGCAGATAGGGTGGAGATGCAAAGAATATTGGAGAGCAAAGAAATAATTGGAACAACCTGCTTTTGACATTGATTAATGCGCTCACTCTCGACGGCTGCAATGGCAGGAATTGCGGCTACAAGTGTAATTGGTGGTGGTGCTCCGGTGCCGACGTTAAAGCTTTCGTCCACCATCATCTATCTTTTGACAATTGGGATACTGTCCATAATGAACAAGATTCAACCATCTCAGCTTGCTGAGGAGCAAAGAAATGCAACTAGGTTGCTCTAGCAGCTTCACAGTCAGATTCAGACGATAACAGCGATGGGTAATCCTACAACTAGTGATGTAAAGGAAATGATGGAAAAAGTGTTGGCTCTTGACAAGGCCTACCCGCTTCCTCTTCTTGGTGCAATGCTCGAGAAATTCCCGGAGAATGTAGAGCCCACAGTGTGGTGGCAGGAGCAGCGCCGAAGACAGGCTAAAGGGCTCGATGGGAAGAAAGGTTGGAATGGGATGTTGGAAGAGGAAATGAGAGAAATAAGTTGTGCTATAGGAAATAAAGACGAAGCAGACTACTTGAGGTTGGGAGGGAAAGCCTTGAAACTAAACAAATTTCTAGCCATTGGTGGTCCTGTGCTCACAGGATTAGTAGCACTTGGCTCTGCCTTTGTGGGGCCTCCTAATCATGGCTCTTGGGTAGTGGTGCTCGGAGTTGTTAGCAGGTGCTTTAGTAAGTGTAGTAAACACAATTGAGCACGGTAGGCAAGTCGGAATGGTGTTCGAGATGTACTGGAACAATGCCGGATTCTTCAAGCTGATGGAAGAGTCCATAGAATCAAACTTGACTGGAAAAGATATGGAGAGAAGAGAAAATGGAGAATTGTTTGAAATGAAGGTGGCGTTGCAGTTGGGAAGGAGCCTGTCCCAAGTTAGAGATCTCGCCGATTCTTCTTCCAGAAAAGCAGAGGAGAAAATTGAGGAGTTTGCAAGCAAGCTTTTCTAATTATGATGAGCTCATTTGGATATTACATTTTGTGTGGATATAAATGTATAGGCTAATGCTAACATAATATTAATTTGTAAATTGCAGGATAGAGACAAAAAAAAAAAAAATTCATTCATTACTTGTAGATCAAAAAATTAATTAATTAGTTCACACTATTATATCCTAAGTTTGAAAAATTCATAAATTCATCATAGTCACTATAAACATGTACGAAAGCGTTCCCAACACATTCTTGATTACTTGGATTCCTTAAACACATTCGAAAGCGTCCAAGCATATAAATATATTTTGTTTGCTTGGACATCTAACCTTATATCTCTTGTACTAGGCCTAAAAGGTAAAACCATTGATAACCGAAAAATTGAAACACCGAATTCATAGGACATCTGTACTATTTGTGATTTTCTCAATTTATTGTTTTGTCCTCAAATGTGAATTTGTGAAGATGTTGCAAAGAAATAAAAGCTTTATCGTTTTTTTATTTTTGATTTTTCTCTTCTAATACTATTATTATTATTAAACATAGTATAATAATACTACTGTAAATTATTATTTTATTTTTATGTCAAAAGCATTTCGTTAATGACTCATTTCATTAATAGTTATGAAAAATAGAAATAACTTAATTTTTCACATTTTTATTAAGCTAATGCAGTATTAATTAAGATCCACAATCGAACTAACAATGTAAATTGGAGAATATTGATGTATTCGAATTTTAGATTGCGGATCCATTTTGACAATTATCTCAAACTTAAACATTAATAGATATAAAACACAACAATTCTATTTTTTTATATAATTATTCTTAGCACCTCACGATTCATGAGATTCTTTATTTTCTTTATCCTTTACCTTTACACATGCCATACGCCTTTTTTATTTGCTTGTCATTAAACTATGTAAATAAAATTTGACATTGTAAACAGTTAAATATAGAATTTTGATGTTTTCACATTCAATTTTGTATTTATTTCGAAGTTAACGATAAAATATATATAATAGACATAAATCGGAAGATATATATATTATTATTCTTTGCTCCATGTGACCCATGTGATTTGTGTTGCATTTCATAAAGAATATGCTACCAACACTCCAAAAACCTTATTCAAACGAGTAAGTATAAATATTCACTACCAAAAAATGCGGCTTCAGAGATGGAAATTTCCGTCACTAATGCCTAAAATTCTGTTGCTAATGACTTTCACAAACAGAATTAATCTGTCGAAAATCCATCGGTGATTGCCCCGGCGCTAATTTAGCGATAGATTTATTATGCCGTCGGTAATTCAGCGATGGAAGTACCCATCGGTGTTTCACCAACGGCTATTTCTGTCACTAATTAGGGACAATATCAACAACAAATTTTTTCATCGCAAATTACCTATATATTGAGTCCGTTGGTGAACACCAACGGATTGTAGTCGCTAATTCCATCACTAAAACTACGTTTTTTTTTATTAAAAAATTTACATTATTTTATTATTTTACATAATTTTTTTTTAAATTATTCATACAATAACAACAAAAAATTACATTTATAAAAAAAGACAACTTAATACTATAATTTATGTACAAAATTAAATTCACAAACAGAAAATAAGTACATTAATTGTAACTTCCCAACTACAAGTTAAAACTACTGTTTAGTACACAATTAAATTAATAAAAAGATGAAGTACATTAATCGAAACGCCCCACTACTGGTGTCATGCCATCAACTTCCTTGTCTCCAACTCTGACGACTTGAACCCTGTAGAGATATCAAACATGATATGCCAAGTAAATGACTCTTAAAAAGTTGAATAAAAACAAAATAAAGAAGACCATGGAAGAGTAAAAAAAAAAAATGTAACTAAACAGAGTCAAGATCAATCAAAAGTAATGAAAGTACATATCTAAACTATTTACAACCATTAGAGAAACATATGTATATGGAAATAGAAAAGAATCTTAAAAAGAGTACAAATTGTTTTTACAAGAGGAGTATAAATCCCCATGACTATGTATTGAAACAATACACACAATTACATTAAGAGTAATTCCACTTAAAAATAAAAATCTAGGATTTGCTTATCCAAATAAGAAATTTAAAAACCATAGAATCCAAAAATAAATACTTACTGGTGATTTGTTAAGACGAATCCAAAAATCTAGGATTTGTAACATCAATAAAAATCTAGGATTTGTAACATTAACTCCCTATCACTCGAGTCACTAAACGATGGTGACATGTGAAGACGAATCTAAAAATAAATACTTCCACACACACACATACACGCACACACATATATATAGGGGTACCAGAGAGAGTTTGGAGGAGCCTCATGGTGGAATGAGATTAATGG
>NW_019229330.1:0-3524 GCF_002742605.1 Olea europaea var. sylvestris
ACTCATTTACTCATTGAATATTATTTGATTAGTTGGTCATAATTAATTTTTCGATCATAACTTAATCAATTGTGTTGTAAATTTCAAGTCACATATTCAATTGTGAGTCACAATCGAGAGTCACGGGCACCGTTACAAATTTTAGCAACACCACCATCGCACAGGCAGTCAAGTACAGATCATGTCCACCAACATCTCATCATCACCACCGCACGACCACCGCAACTTACACCAGAAAAATCCCCAAATCTGACACTTGCCTCCACCACCACCACAGCCCGTGTCAACCACACACACCTCCGCACACAACCCACCACAGCCGAAGTTACAAATCCAATATCATCGGCCGACGGTCACCACCACCGTCGCACAAGCAGTTAAGCACAAATCATGTCCACCAACATCTCATCAGCACCACAGCACGACCACCAAAAACCCACACTAGAAAAATCCCCAAATCTGACACTCGCCTCCACCACCACCACAGCCGGTGTCAACCACACACACAACCCACTACAACCAAAATTACAAATCCAATAACATCGATCGACGGTCACATAGCCACCATTACAACACACCTCTGTTTCTTCTTCACCGTCGACCACCACAGACCACACAGATCGGATCGAAAAACAACAATGAGGCAGCGAGGCAACGAGACCACAGAGGTCGGATCGAAAAAATTACAATGAGGCAGCGAGGCGGTATGGCCTCGCCGAGCCTCTTTACCATCCACAAATTGCCATCGCTACTGTAGAATCCATAGTAGATCGAACTACCATCGCCGATCCTCTCTACCGTCCACAAACCACCATCGCTACCATCCACAGCACTACAACAACACAACCTCGTCGAGAAAAGAAGGGGAACTGCCACAGAGAGAGAGAGAGAAGACGGGTGGGGAGTGTGAGGAGAGAGAATAAATTGATTATATAATGGATAGAGAGAGAAGGAGATAGAGAGAGTAAATTGATTATTGATAGAGAGAGAAATGATGGATTGGAGTGAAATTCCGGTGTAATTGTTATTTAATTTAAAGATGGAAGATCTAATTTTTGAACTATTAAATTACTCATATGATTTTTGAATTCAAGTTTTTAACTATAGGGTTTTATGTAAATACCACTAATTAAATTTGGTTCGTAAATTAATTAATCCAATTAATTAATTCTGGCAAATAAATAAGCAACTCAATTAATTAATTAATTTATCCAACGCTTATTAAATTAATTAATTGACAAATCACAATCTTCCAGTTCTTCTTTTGTGTGCGACTCATCAGGTTTCCGATCACGATATCTAACGACGTGAAATATTATTTTGATCTAATCAAAATTGATAAATTAAAGCACCTTTTAATTTATCACTAATTCATACTCGCTGTTCTAGATTGACATCTAGCAATGTGTCAGGGTAATACATATGACAGAAAATGTTGGTATGACAAAACCAAACTTGTTCATTCACCGTGCAACTATAATTCCTTTGTCAATATGATCCGATCAATTACGAGATATGAAAGTGTGTCAATCTCGATTATTGATCATATCTTCCATTCTACTATTAAGTCAATATAAATTGAAAACTCATTTTCGATTTATGAGTATACCTTGGTTAAGGATTTCGTTATCGACTTAATTGAATGAAATGCAGATTATAATTTCTTACTATCTAAGAGTGGCGAATCATCTATTAGTCATTCACAACCTTCATACGATTCTTGATATACCCAAACAATGCCGTATTAGTGGCCTTTGACAGAGCAATATCTAACACCGTCAAAGCACGACTGTCCTCATATAAAGAACTATGATGACCTCAAGTCAAAGGACCAATTCCACTACCGAACGTTAAAGATTAACCACTGACACTTAGATAGTTATCGATGTAGAATCTCTCGACGGGTCTCCAATTTTTTGTGCTATAACAAAACATCCACGTATTTATTCAAGTATCACCACATTTTAGCTTGTGAGATCAGCTACTTACTTCACAAGTAAGAAATGTTACACGTGATGGTCTATCCTTATCTCGTTATTATGGATTATTTAAGATTCAATCATATGTAATTTGCATTTCACAATCACAACTCTTGGTGATTAACAAATTACTGAAACTTGAATTAATTTAAATAAATAACAGATCATGCCAAAAATAAATACATTAAACATATTAAAAGTGTTTACAACCTAAATCGATTGGGTCTAGAGCATAACACTTACACGTAATTCGTTGCATAAACTCCAATCTTCGTCGTGGAGTAATCTTCCTCAATCTTCACATGCAGAATCCCAGATTTGAACTCGTTTGGAACTCAAAATTTGATGCGAATGTATGCATGGGCGGACCCAAGGAGGGTCATGGTGGGTAACTTGACCCCCAACTTTTGAGATTTCCCTTTTACTTATTTATTTATTTCTAAAGTCATGTTTGGTATCAATTGAAATTTTAATTTTAATCTAAATCAAAGTTAATAATTAATTTTAATAACATATTTCCTGGATTCCTTAACATCTAAAATTTTATCAAAATTTACTAGAAATCGGACTTTAATCCCCACCAAACAGAGACAAGATCACAATAAATTTGAATTTTTACTCTTTTTTATTGCTCTATCCTATTCTCTCCTTCAAGCCTTTTACCAAAATCTTAACTCTTCTAATTTTTTAAAATTTGTTTATAATTCCTCTACAATTATCACATCTACTACAAATTTTCACTTTTCAATCAAATTTTTAACTAATTAGAACTTAAATTTACATTTTCTTCTATTCTATTTGTATATACAGCAATTGTCTAAACTGATTATATAAAATTTAACTTAAATCTAACGAATTGTGTTTATTTAACTGATTATTAGTATTGAATATTGGTTATTTCTTATTTGTTTCTTCTTTCGATTACTTGAAATGATTGTTTGTATCAAACAAAATTTTTTAAAACATAAATATGCATTTTCTTGTGATTAGCAAAATATTAATAAAATTATTGTTCAAAATCAAATAGATGAAAATGATTAGCAAAATATTAATGAAGAAATAGTTTTGAAATTTAAATCTACATTTTTTCGGGTCAAATATGAATCATTCAAAAATAAAAAATAAAAGTATTCAATTTGTACAAAGTTTGATTGTGCCCTCTAACTCAATTTCTCTGTGTCCGCCTCTGAATGTATGTGTATTAGTTTCCAAGGTTGCCTATCTTTTTTTGTCTCTAACTTCTGGTATTCATTGGTCCAAAAGTCCTTCATAATTCATGCATTAGGAGTTTTCGAAGTATCCCAAAAATAGCAAAAATTGTGTCCCATTCGGACAAAAAATTACACACACCAGCCCATAGGTGGCTTGGTTGCTCCACTTTCTTTCCAAAATCTATAATGCCATGGTTGGTGCGACCAAGCCACCACTTTCTTTCCAAAATCTATAATGCCATGGTTGGTACAGTCGCACCACTCTCTTGTGCAGTTTAAATCCTTTCCTAGAAAATTTTCTGACCCCTTTGCTTTCTCTTCCTTTGACCTTTTG
>NW_019229331.1:0-3523 GCF_002742605.1 Olea europaea var. sylvestris
AAAGGTAAGATTCGGTTGGTTGATTTAATATTTAGATTTTGGAGATTTTTTCAATATTTATTTGTTTATATTAGTAAAATATGGTTTATGTAGTCTAAGAAATTATTGGTTGGTGGAATTTGGAAGTTTTCCTCGCCGGAAATGATGTTTTTCCGGCGAGAAAGCGTGAAGACAACCGGAAACGTTGATTTTAGATAAGAACCGACTGTTAACAGGCGGGCAGGGCCGGCTTAACAGTCGGCCAACCGACTGTTTTCAGTCGGTTTGGCCGACTATCACTTTTTATTTTCTTTATTTTTTTCCAATATATTTTTTTACAAATAATTTAATAATTTAATTTAAAATTTTTTTTATTAATTGGTAAAATAAATAATAAATTATTTTTACATTTAATTTTTGTTTTTTATTTATATTAATTTTTTCATTTTTGGTAAATAATAATTTGAATTAATTGTTGGGAAATTTTTAATTATAATTTGAAATAATTGTTGGAAATTTAATTTAATATTTATTTTTATTTTTATTATTAGTTTTTGATAAATAATATTACTTTTTTATATTTTTTTTGCCTAATTTTTTTCCCAAATAATTTAATAATTTAATTTTTAAAAATTTTGTATTATTTGGTTTTAATAAATAATAAATTATTTAGTTTGTCGAATTTAGATAAAATTGTTACGAATAAAATTTTTACATTTAATTTTTGTTTTAATATTTATTTTTATTTTTTCATTTTTGGTAAATAATAATTTGAAATAATTGTTGGGAAATTTTTAATTGTAATTTGAAATAATTGTTGGAAATTTAATTTGAAATTTAATATTTATTCTTATTTTTTTATTATTTGGTAAAATAAATAATAAATTATTTTTACATTTAATTTTTGTTTTAATATTTATTTTGATTTTTTCATTTTTGGTAAATAATAATTTGAAATAATTGTTGGGAAATTTGTAATTGTAATTTGAAATAATTATTGGGAAATTTTTAATTGTAATTTGAAATAATTGTTGGAAATTTAATTTTTATTTTTATTTTTATTATTGGTTTTTTATAAATAATATTACTTTTTTTATATTTTTTTGCCTAAATTTTTTTTCACAAATAATTTAATAATTTAATTTTAAAAATTTTGTATTATTTGGTTTTAATAAATAATGAATTATTTAGTTTGTCGAATTTAGATAAAATTGTTACGACTAAATTTAAATAAAAATTTTACATTTAATTTTTGTTTTAATATTTATTTTTATTTTTTCATTTTTGGTAAATAATAATTTGAAATAATTGTTGGGCAATTTTTAATTGTAATTTGAAATAATTGTTGAAAATTTAATTTAAAATTTAATATTTATTTTTATTTTGTGATAATTGGGAAAAATTAACAATATTGATAATAGGATAAGAAAATTAACATTATTGATGATTTTAATTATTATGAATCTGCGTTTCGTGTATTGTAGTTACAATTTCGTTCGCTAAATTTTCTTTTATTACTATTATGACTTGTACAATGTTTTAACATTTTGAATTTGTACATGATGGATTATCATCTTGACGCAGAGTTGAGACAGATGTCAGGCAAAGCTACGTGGAATAGTAGCTTTGATAGTTTCATAGCTGTGTTAGAGCTGTTTGATGATCAACATACTGATGTACTGCGTCAGTCCTTCCTTTGGGCCTTAAACCCCTTGAGAGATCTACAGTACTCAGGTTAGATTATTGATGCACTTCTATGTCGATTGCTAAGTCCAGTTGACAGCAATGCCCTCTACTTTGCAATCGGGGGTAAAATCGCCAGTTTTTCGATGTTCGAGTTTAAAGGATCACGGGATCAAAGATTACGGGCGATGAACCAGCTAGTGATGGGACTCAGAGAAGAAATAGGCTTCATGACACTTACTTCGAGGGATAGGGTATTGTGCTCCTTACACAACTGTTAGACACAATCAGGAGGTGTGATCAGATGTTAGACAGACTGAAGTTAGGTCTGGTCTACATCCTTGAGAGCATGGTGCGGTGTCACCATAAGAAGACTGCGATCGACCTCTTCCATCTGGAGATCGTTGACGACCTTGATCGTTTCAACGACTATCCGTGGGGCCGGAGATGTTTTGAGAACACTGTGCATGTCTTCACCAGATCGCACTCGAAGTCGAAGGAAGCCATGTGCAAGTATGACACCTATGGATTGTCGCTGGTGGTGCAGGTAAATGTTTAACATAATGAATGTTAAAATTATTTTCATATTGAATTTATATATAATAACTGTATGTGTTACAGATTTGGGCGTATGAGGCTGTCTCCATATTGGATGCCCGATCTACGAGGCGAGGGGAGACATGCTGCCCTTGGATGCACCATTGGAGAGCATCTCGATCGGAGGGATGTCCCACTGGGAAACAATTATCGGCTATCCTGGATGACCCTCAAGTGAGTATTATGCATTTGTAATTTATATTGTGCGTGATTTAACATCTGATTGCATGATCGTTAATTAGTTCAAATATTAATATGTCAACTTGAAGTCATAACTGAGTTGACCCCATCAATGGAGGAGGAGGCTTAGGGTCTTGTGCGTGAATTAGGCGTTTCGTACACCGAAGACGACCATATGTCCGATCCGATGCACGACCGAGATTGGGTGAGTGAATTCAATAAAATCTATTGATTACTATTTTCTATGAGTTAGCATTTACGGATGAAGTTAATAATTTATAATGTTGTTGCTTGTGTAGGAGCGTGATCCAGTTGATCGACGATCACCTCTGTCAAGGGCATCACCACCTCCGTCGAGGGCATCTCCTCCTCTGTCAGAGATGCCGCCAACAGCATCTCCTCCTCCACCAGAGATGCCGCTGACGGCATCTCCTCCGCTGTTGAGGACATCTCCTCCGCCTCCCCCGTCCAGAGACCTCTCATGTGGATCTCCCGCACGTAGTCAAAGGCACTATTTTGATGATCTGTACACCCGTCTAAGCAGATTTATAGAGGGGCAGGTCGACGGGCTGCGTCGAGAGATGATAGAGAGGGTTGATGATCTGGGACAACAGTTGGTAGGAAGGGTCGAAAGTTTGTCGAATGAGATTGCAGCACTTCGGGGTGATATAACCGGTAGGCGATGGGTTGACAGAGACAGTGATCGAGGGGGTGATCGAGAGGGTGATAGGGATGGGGTGATAGAGACGGGTGTCTCCGACAGTCATACATACATGATGACGATGCATGGGAATCGTTTATTTTATCCGTGGAGCGCAATGGGATGGGAGTAGTTACAGTGGAGGGGGGCCCGTCAAGGAGGGAGACGAAGGAAGATGAGGGAGTGGCCTCGTTGAGGTCGGAGATAGAGGCAGATGTTGGAGTAGCCCCTTCGGGGACGGTAACAGAGGCAGATGTTGGAATGGCAGGTGAGGGAGTGGCCCCGAAGGAGACTGTGGCATATGAAGGGGTAGAGGAGGTGGCGAGCCCTGGGGTGGAGGAGGTGACAGTGTATCAGGTAAAAAAGCGTGCTGTTGACATGCCC
>NW_019229332.1:0-3523 GCF_002742605.1 Olea europaea var. sylvestris
GCAGCATTTTTTGACTGCCTTCGTACCATTCAATTAAATTATTTGGCGAAAAGACGAGAGTGCCCCTCAATAAATGCATTAAACATTATTAAATGAGTGCATTTTTGGCAATTGAAATAATGAGATGATAGCTGCCAGTACTTGTTGTCAATTATTGCGACTGAAGTCTGTGCAGCAGACCTTTACAACGGTAGGATTTTCGATAATAATTTTGAGAGAATTTCTACCAGACAGCCCCTTAATTTTTTTATGTTTCAAATTTACAATTAGTTATGTCGTCGACGTGTTGTTGATATATGCCTACTCGAGTATTAGCACTACATTAAATGTAGAATATGATGAGATGACAAGTCTGATACACGTTGAAGAGACATAGAGAAAATCTAAAAATGTATATGAATAAAGGATACTCCACATAGCTGTCTAACATGTATCTTGAGTGTCGATGTCCAATACGTGTCGTTGTACAAGGGTGCCCCGCCCAGGAGGAGTCTGTGCTTCACGGGTACTACATAGTCAAAATATAAGTCGATGGACTCTAAATCTAAGATCCTAGTATGTGCAACATGATACAAGTATGAATGTCCGATGTACCTCTATAAATCCTATGTATCCGTGGTCACAAGATAAGTGTGGGCTACAAACAGTCGAACTCAAAATGACTTAAGAGACAGAATCTTACTGATTGATGGTCATTTGACAAGGATGCAGTGAGGAAAAGAATGATGAAAGTTGCAATAAGCTCCACCTAGAAAGTCGCAGTACATCCTTGCAGTGGTTTTGTCATCACAATCTCTGATCTTATGCCATATACTACTCTTGCAATATATGTTGCTATAGCAGATCCCACAATTTGTGCCAATATATGGAGTGGAATCTTCAAAAGAAAAAAGTTCAAATAAATTTGAATTTCGATTTCTTGACCTGTATCTTCAAATTTAGCAAGTAATTATAAATATCTTGGACCATGGAAATGGACCAACAGTTGCAAAAGCAATTGTGACTGCAGGATTGACATGGGCTCCAGAAATGGCTCCTATAGAGAAAACTATGACAGTTACTGTCAAGGTTGCTGTGGCTGCATATTCCATTAGGCCTACTTCCACTACTATTAACTGCACTATTGCTATGATAGCGCAAATGCAGAACATTAGCATGAATGTCCCCAACATCTGCCAATACCTGCAGATTTAGACGTTTAAAAGATGGGAGTTTACGAGCAAATATGGGAGTTTGTTTTGTACACAAGTACCTTATGGACAAGACTTTTATCGATGTTCTGAAGCCAGTTGATAAAAGTGTTGTTTAGCATCGAATCTCCATTTTCTAGATCATTTTTGGGCTGGCTAATTGTGGCTGTACTGCCTGATATGTCAGGAGATGATGAACATTCCCTATGATGCTTTCATATCATGCCTAATGAGTTGTAGTCTAAGCTTGAACCATTCTCCCTACTGCATTTCTATCTGTATGTACCTATAAGCGTTTCTTTTGAGGAGTTTATAACGTTGAAGAAGTTGGGGACTGTTCGTTTAAACACAATCCCTGTTTTGCTCCAAAGGGATGAAAAGTTACTCATGCTTCTTTAATGTTCATGTAAAGAAAACAGAGTTCGACATTTACTGTTCAACTGTTTCTTAATTATATAACACTTACAGTGGTTTTGTTTTGGGGTGGAATAGAGTTTGGAGGGGGTACAGTTGTGAGTATCATTTCTAAGCAAAATCAAGAACATATATTTAGTTACTTATATCCCATAATTTTCTAATTTTATGTAGCTGTTTTTGTACATTTGGTTATGTCATCGTTGCTTTTGAGACGATTTGAAAAGCAGGAAAAAAAAGAGCCATTATATTTATATTGACATTGTCAAGCTCCTTGATGAAAGCAGTAATCAAAGCATTTAAAATTCATGTCTGTATTACTGTGTAAGGTCTAAAGGTGCTGATTTTAGTTCCACCATTACCTTCCCTGTCAGTTGATAATAAATTTTTATTTAGTGCAACTGATTTTTCGTTGATTCTGATCTACTTTAATTAGATGAAGTATTCTAAAGAGGGTTCTTTCAGAAATTGAACAAATCCCCTATTCCAAATGGATTCTCGATAAGTGGAGTGCAAATAAGAGGCTAGGACACATAAATACCAGGAAGCAAAACATATGGATCATTTCCCAAAGATACGACACCACTGGATCTAGTGGAGGAGCTCAATTAAATAGCAAATTTTCTTTGAAAGCTGAAAAAAATGAATGAGTTGAGAAGGAAACTTGTTGAGACTCGAACCCGGTTTTGTGCTCCCATAATTTTCAGAAGTTAAAATGCGTCTTCAACATACGTTTTTATAAGTGGCAATGCACTGGATTGTGACACTTGGCCTATCATCTACCGTTAAATGGAGGGTTTGATATCTGGTGATATATATACTTAAGAGACTGTTCATTGGCCTCAAATTTTTTTCTTGTGTCCTTTCGTGTGAAAGTTCCATTTCTCTTCGTGTGGCTAGGGTTTTCGGTTTCACTATTTTTATGTTGAACGTCTCATTCGAAGATCTGGTTTTGATGTTTTAGCCATATAATACTTGTATTTTTCTCAAGTGAAAACTTGAAAGAATGAGGGAGTTGTCATGTGTCGAGATATGAGAAAATGGTCTATCGATTATTGAGTGATTTGAGGCAGATCTATTGATTTCTTGAAGAGATAAGTCTCTTTCCTTGTGTATTTTGTATTGGCTGAACATTGTAACTTTCGTTGCCAGTTTTTGAGGCATTTAGTACAACCGAGCAATATCCATTCTTGATTGGATGCTCAACAGGGGATTAGGTGTTTGAAAGAACATTGTTCTCTAGGGCTTCGACCGAAAAATTCTGTTGTGCTCATTTTACTTTTCTGCAAGTTTATTTTCTGCTTTATTGTTGATCGATTGTATCTTGTTATTAATCGTGTGGATTTGGCCCCTTTTCAAAATGCCACAAGACCTACCCCAAGCCTGGCTGTTCCTGTAATTTCTGTTGGCAAGACCACCGTCAGAAACGAGGGGAGATAAGAAAATGAATCCTGGAATATTAACAAGTTGGCCAGGGTTCAATCTGGTGGTAGATTGGATTAACAAAACATTCTCAGAAATCTCCCCACCATCATAAAAAGTGTTGACTGCAGGATTATCTAAGGTATTATAGCAGACATTATTGCTGCATCCGATTTTAGGCAAACCGGTGAAGCAGTCTCCAAATGCATGGGGACTTGGCAATGTTAGGATTTTTACCAATCTCCCATGTCCCAAGAAACAATGATCATATCATATTTGCAATGACATGAAAAGAAACTCAGCAATCGCAGAATATAAAACCAGCAAAGAATCAGATTATGGACTCAAGAATTGCTTGTTTTCTGGAACAATTTTCATCAACCATTGCAGGGAATTTACCCCCAGTCAATCTGCCATTCAAGAGGAATATTACATAGTGTTTATCTTACTCAAAACACCACCACTCACCACCCAACCAGGAATAACCAGAAAGCTCC
>NW_019229333.1:0-3522 GCF_002742605.1 Olea europaea var. sylvestris
ATGAATTACAGAGAAAAAAATAAAAAATAGAAAGAAACTTGATGCAACCTAATTGAAATGATCTATTCACAAATTTGATCGATATTCATTCACAACCTAACTAAAACCATACTAATTGACCAGACAACAAAATAAAAGCAATAAATTAACAATGATACATTGGCTTGATTGATGTTCATTCACAAGTTTAACCTACTAATCATCGCCTTCTTCATCTTCACCTTCAGCAGATTCACATTCTCATACATCAACCCAAGTAACAGTAAAACTGAGATTCACAGTAGTGAGCGGATTTGGAAACTTAAAATTGTGATGAAGCATAGATTTTTAAATCAAAAGAGCTAACATTATATTTTGCATCCTGAAGTAGTAGAAGTTTCCCTCGATGCTACTTTGCTATGTGTTATTTATGAGCCCATTCCTTGTGATGCAACAAGGCATAATCAACGTTCAGGATTGATTATATTCATTACTATCTAGTTTATAACTATATAGTTAGAGACATAATTTTAACATCAGAAACTCAATATTGATATTTGATAGTATATAGTTAGAATGATAGTTGGATAGAGATATCTCTCATTATAACCATCAAGTCACAAAAACATCACATGTTGGGAAAATTGGGGAGTTATTGACACAATGTGAAGTATATGATTGCACAAATAAGAACAAGATTAAAAGTAAAGAAAGAAATTGACAGAGGATCAAAGCGTTTTATTGACAACCAATAGGAGAGAATAATACAATTTCAATAATAATGCTTCCCATAAACTGAATAGAAGAGCCACATATTTATAGGAGCATACCAAACCCTAAAAAAATACCATAACAATGGAAATAATATAAAAAATAATGTGGAATAAAAGAAATAATATTTTTCCAAATAAAATCATGTGAAATAAAGGACATAATATTTTTCAATAAAATCACAAGAAAATAAGGAAATAATACTTTAAAAAAAATCCAACCTAATTTGGGTCTTAAAATCTAAAAATCTCAACCTTGACCTAAATTCTGATGCAATAAACGAAACTCCGAAATTTCTCCACCTGAAAAAATAAGTCTGACTACAATGAAATAAACTGATCTTTTCATTTAGAACCAAAATCCTCCACCTCGCGAAAAACGCTCTACTTCTTCCACAGTATCCACAAATAATATCAGAACCCAATCCCGGGTTCCCAAAATTTATACAAAAACTTCAAAATTTACCGAATAGGGTCGAAGTACACACTAGAGTAGAATCCACACTGAGTGTTTTGACTGAAGGCCCCTTGTTAGACTTGACACTTTCAGACTCTTGAAAGGCATGAACACCAACATGTGCAATACTGTACTTATACTCTATGAGTCCTCCCTAGCAAATGAACCTGATGGAACCGCGAACGATGGTGGCAAAGCAGACTTACCCATATCACCTAAACTCTTTCGAGTAGTGTTCTTCAATGACGCACAGCTAAACCACAAATATACTGTACCAAACGGTATATCTATCACGATACTGAATCTGTCCAGACGTTTCTTCACCGATTTGTGCACTCTTACAAGATGTACAATTGAGACTTTTTCCGTCCCTCCAGTACAACCCAGACACCCTTTCAGATCTTCAAGACTCCACCTCTACCAGAGAACGTGTGGCCGTTCGAATTTAGGGTACTTGATGAGATTAGATTCTTCCTTAAGTCTGTAACATGTCGGAACCTGACCAAGTATTCTTACAGTCTCATCTAATAACCTCAATCTGACACTTATAATTCCAGCTACCCTACAAAATTTGTTATTTCCCATGACAATAGCACATAGCTTCACCGTTTCATATGTTTAAACTTGGCCCAATTGGGACACATATGGAACGAACACGCTGAATCCAAGATCCACTCCTCATCAGGCTTGGATTCCATGTTAGATATAGTTAACATCACATCTCCGCCATTTGAAAAGTCCTCAACAATGTTTGTCTCGTCCAAATGATCTGATTGCCTCCCATGATTTGTAGCTGAATTATCTTTACCCTACAACTTGTCACAATCCTTTTTGATGTGTCATTTTCTCCTGCAATAGAAGCAGACCTGATTGCTGAACTTCACCATCGACTTACCACTCCGTTGATCACCATGAGTAACCAGAGCTTCCTTATCTCTAGATCCAGCGCCAACTTGATGCTTCATCTTCTCCTTTAAGAATAAAACATCATAAACATCATCAATAGTGATTATGTCACGACTGTACATAATCTTGTCCTTGAACGATGGATACAAACTGGGCATTGAGCACAACAGTATCAAGGCCAAGTCCTTTTCATCATATATTACCTCTAACATTCTCAGATCATCAACGACTTCTTTGAACATGACCAGAAGGTCATTCAAAGATCCTCCTTCTGCCATGCGATGAGAATATAGGTTTTACAGATGTAACTTGCTTATCAAACTCTTTGTCATGCAGAATTGTTCAAGTTTCAATCATAATACATCAGCTGTCTTTTTCTTCAATACATTCTGAAGAATGTTGTTAAAAAGATGAAATCTACAAAAGAGCATTTCAATCCCTTCGTTTTTTACCCTGTTATCCAAATTGTGGGCATCTTATCGAATTCTAACAATGCATCATCTAAGCCCATTTGCGCCAACATTTCTCTCATCTTTACTTGCCACAATGAAAACTTTGTACTACGATCCAAAAGTGGAATGTCACACTTCATGACTGCCATCGATAATAGAAACCTCAAACAAAACTCCAATCGTAGCTTTGATACAACTTGTTGGGAAAATCGAGGAGATTATTGACATAATGTGAAGTATGTGACTGCACAAACATGAACAAGATTAAAAGTAAAGAAAGAAATTAGTAGAGGAATAGAGTGTTTTATTAACAACCAACAAGACATAATAATACAATTTCAGCAATAATGATTCTCATAAACTGAATAGAAGAACTACATATTTATAGGGACATATCCAACCCTTAAAATTACAATAAAGATGGAAATAATATAAAAAATAATGTGGAATAACAGAAATAATATTTTTCCAAATAAAATCATGTGAAATAAAGGAAACACTATTTTTCAACAAAATTATGTGAAAATAAGAAAATAATACTTTTCAAAAAAATCCAACCTAATTTGGATCAACAAATCCAACACGACATTCATGATATACTCCTCTAGCCATACAAAGGAGACCATTCATTGTGTTTAAAGGCCAAATCCATAGCTACGTCTTGTTTACTTTTTGAGAGCTAATTGAAAAATTGTTATAAACTAAAGGAGAAGTCAAACAAAAGAAAATAAGACTATATTGTAATAAATAAGAGATCAAATCATTGGTCTCAACAAATGTTGGAGCCCACTCGTGTTCACGTGAGCAAATTCCGACTCGTTTGGACTGGAGATTTGGCCAAAGGTTGACGGCGGTTGTGAACATGGGAGATGCTCTGGACACGAGAAGTAACTGTTCGAGCACCAATGATAAGATGATCGATGATGATGATGAACGAACACGATCAAGAACAGTTATC
>NW_019229334.1:0-3522 GCF_002742605.1 Olea europaea var. sylvestris
GCGTAACTTATGCACACGGTGTCCGTTTTGGGCCCATAAGTACTTTTTGGAAATGTAGCGATCGTTTTGGATTGAACTCAGGAAATCATCATGACGTACAAGGGTTATCGGCCATTTTTCGAAAGAATGAGCACTTCCATATTTGGAATGCTTGGAGAGTCGACGTGCGAAAAATTGAGCGTAACTTTTGCTCACGGTGTCCATTTTCGACCCATAAGTACTTTTTGGAAATGTAGCGATCGTTTTGGATTGACCTCAGGACATCATCATGACATACAAGGGATTTCGGCCATTTTTCGAAAGAATGAGCACTTGCATACTTGGAACGCTTGGAGAGTCGGCGTACGAAGAATTGAGCGTAACTTTTGCTCACGGTGTCCGTTTTCGGCCCATAAGTACTTTTTGGAAATGTAGCGACCATTTTGGATGGAACTCGCCACTTTGTCTTGATGTATGAGGGATTTTGACCATTTTTCAAAAGAATTAGCACTTGCATAATTGGAGCGCTTGGATTGTCGGCGTTCGAAGAGTTGAGCGTAACTATTGAAAACTGCGTCCGTTTTGGGCACATAAGTACTTTTCAGGTATGTGGCGATCGTTTTAGATTGAACTCACGACTTCATCATGACGTACGAGGGACGTCGACCATTTTTCAAAAGAATGAGCACTTGCATATTTGGAGCGCTTGGATTGTCGGCGTTGGAAGAATTGCGCGTAACTTATGCACACGGTGTCCTTTTGGGCCCATAAGTACTTTTTGGAAGTGTAGCGATCGTTTTGGATTGAACTCAGGACATCATCATGATGTACAAGGGTTTTCGGCCATTTTTGGAAAGAATGAGGACTTGCATATTTGGAACGCTTGGAGAGTCAGCGTACGAAGAATTGAGCGTAACTTTTGCTCACGGTGTCCGTTTTCGGCCCATAAGTGATTTTTGGAAATGTAGCGACCGTTTTGGATTGAACTCAGTACTTCGTCGTGACTTATGAGGGATTTCGGCCATTTTTTGTAAGAATGAGCACTTGCATATTTGGAACGCTTGGAGAGTCGACGTACGAAGAATTGAGCGTAACTTTTGCTCACGGTGTCCGTTTTCGGCCCATAAGTACTTTTTGGAAATGTAGCGTCCGTTTTGGATTGAACTAACTGCTTCTTCGTGACGTATGAGGGATTTTGGCTATTTTTTGAAAGAATTAGCACTAGCATAATTGGAGCGCTTGGATTGTCGGCGTTCGAAGAATTGAGCGTAACTATTGAAAACTGCGTCCGTTTTGGGCACATAAGTACTTTTTAGATATGTAGCGACCGTTTTAGATTGAACTCACGACTAAAACGTGACGTACGAGGGACTTCGGCCATTTTTCAAAAGAATGAGCACTTTCATATTTGGAGCGCTTGTATTGTCGGCGTTCGAAGAATTGCGCATAACTTACGGACACGGTGTCCGTTTAGGGCCCATAAGGACTTTTTGGAAGTGTAGCGACCGTTTTGGATTGAACTCACTACTTCGTAGACGTATGAGGGATTTCGGTCATTTTTCGATAGAATTAGCACTTGCATAATTGGAGCGCCTGGATTGGTGGCGTTCGAAGAATTGAGCATAACTATTGAAAACTGCGTCCGTTTTGGGCACATAAGCACTTTTCAGATATGTAGCGACCGTTTTAGATTGAACTCACGGCTTCATCGTGACGTACGAGGGACTTCAGCCATTTTTCAAAAGAATGAGCACTTGCATATTTGGAGCGCTTGGATTGTCGACGTTCGAAGAATTGCGCGTAACTTATGCACACGGTGTCCGTTTTTGGCCCATAAGTACTTTTTGGAAATGTAGCGATCGTTTTGGATTGAACTCAGGAAATCTTCATGACGTACAAGGGTTATCGGCCATTTTTCGAAAGAATGAGCACTTCCATATTTGGAATGCTTGGAGAGTCGACGTACGAAAAATTGAGCGTAACTTTTGCTCACGGTGTCCGTTTTCGACCCATAAGTACTTTTTGGAAATGTAGCGATCGTTTTGGATTGACCTCAGGACATCATCATGACGTACAAGGGATTTCGGCCATTTTTCGAAAGAATGAGCACTTGCATACTTGGAACGCTTGGAGAGTCGGCGTACGAAGAATTGAGCGTAACTTTTGCTCACGGTGTCCGTTTTCGGCCCATAAGTACTTTTTGGAAATGTAGCGACCGTTTTGGATGGAACTCGCCACTTTGTCGTGATGTATGAGGGATTTTGGCCATTTTTCAAAAGAATTAGCACTTGCATAATTGGAGCGCTTGGATTGTCGGCGTTCGAAGAATTGAACGTAACTATTGAAAACTGCGTCCGTTTTGGGCACATAAGTATTTTTCAGATATGTAGCGACCATTTTAGATTGAACTCACGACTTCGTCGTGACGTAAGAGGAACGTCGGCCATTTTTCAAAAGAATAAGCACTTGCATATTTGGAGCGCTTGGATTGTCGGCGTTCGACGAATTGCGCGTAACTTTTGCTTACGGTGTCCGTTTTCGGCCCATAAGTACTTTTTGGAAATGTAGCGACCGTTTTGGAATGAACTCACTACTTCGTCGTGACGTATGAGGGATTTCGGCCATTTTTTGAAAGAATTAGCACTTGCATAATTGGAGCGCTTGGAGAGTCGGCGTACGAAGAATTGAGCGTAACTTTTGCTCACGGGGTCCGTTTTCGGCCCATAAGTACTTTTTGGAAATGTAGCGACCGTTTTTGATTGAACTCACGACTAAAACGTGACGTACGAGGGACTTCGGCCATTTTTCGAAAGAATGAGCACTTGTATATTTGGAGCGCTTGGATTGTCGGCGTTCGAAAAATTGCGCGTAACTTCTGCACACGGTGTCCTTTTGGGCCCACAACTACTTTTTGGAAATGTAGCGATCGTTTTGGATTGAACTCAGGACATCATCATGACGTGCAAGGGTTTTCGACCATTTTTCGAAAGAATGAGCACTTGCATATTTGGAATGCTTGGAGAGTCGGCGTACGAAGAATTGAGCGTAACTTTTGCTCACGATGTCCGTTTTCGGCCCATAAGTACTTTTTGGAAATGTAGCGACCGTTTTGGATTGAACTCACTACTTCATTGTGACGTATGAGGGATTTCGGCTATTTTTTGAAAGAATTAGCACTTACATAATTGGAGCGCTTGGATTGTTGGCGTTCGAAGAATTGAGCTTAACTATTGAAAACTGCATCCGTTTTGGGCACATAAGCACTTTTCAGATATGTAGCGACCATTTTAGATTGAACTCACGGCTTCATCGTGACGTACGAGGGACTTCGGCCATTTTTCAAAAGAATGAGCACTTGCATATTTGGAGCGCTTGGATTGTCGACGTTCGAAGAATTGCGCGTAACTTATGCACACGACGTCCGTTTTGGGCCCATAAGTACTTTTTGGAAATGTAGCGTTCATTTTGGATTGAACTCAAGACATCATCATGACGTACAAGGGTTTTCGGCCATTTTTCGAAAGAATGAGCACTTGCATATTT
>NW_019229335.1:0-3522 GCF_002742605.1 Olea europaea var. sylvestris
CTCTCTTCTTCCTTTTGGGTGTCCCGTACAGTACGTAGAAATCAAAAGGACGCCCAGATGGTTCCCCCAACAAGTCTACTTCGTGAACTCCCTCTCGATGTAGTTGCTTCAACAGAGTATTGCGCGATACTTCCCTCTTTCTTCTTTCTGCTTCTAGGTCGATTTCTTTCTCAATGTCTGTCATCTCGTCATCCTCTTCATCGTTGTAGGCCTCTCTAGAAGTCTGGCCTTCTTCACATACCAGCACGCAAACTTCTCCTTCGTTGTCCTCCCTCTCTTCTTCTTTTTCTTTATTCTTAAATTCATTGGCCAGTAAGTAATTATTGGCCACGACAGGAGGTAACGTACCAAACTGGATGGTAAGGGGTTGATCTTGATCTTCTCCATCCCTTCTGTCTCGCTCGAACTTTGATCTCCCAGAAGAAGTTTCTGGCAGTTCCTTCATTGATTCATCTGTACCGGTCTCTTCACTATTTTTTAGGACATTTTGATTGGCTACCTTGAGTAGTTTAGGCGCTTTAGGATGTGGCACTCCCTGTTGCTACCTCATCATCTGTCCGTAGTTTCGTTGAAAACGTCTTTGTTGGGTCCTAGTCATCTCATCGAAGGGTATTGCCCTTCCTGAATTGTACTGGAATGAATGCCATACATTTGGCCAACAAGGTTGCGGCCTGAACGTTCTTCCATTATCTGCTAGCCTGAACTGCCTCTCAAAAGGCGGTCCTCTATAGAATGATATACCTCGCCCTTTACCAGGCTGAGTGTTTGGGAAGAAGGTAGGGCGATGAGGATGCTGCCATGTCCCTGGTTTCTCCGTATTTCCATTCACTTCTCTTTTACACCTTGCACACAGGACGTCTTCGTCCTTTTTTGGTTCTTTCCCCTTGCTTCGTTAAAAAAGACGCTGGGATGTGGTCTAGGATCCTCTTCTCCATCATCTACAACCAAATTGAATTTTGACAACTTGTTTTTGAATCCAGATGTCACCATGTTTACTCCAAGTGGCTGTGGGAAAGGATTTTCGTCTACTGCCATCTTCTTCTTATCATCGAACGTAATTCGTCCTGATTCAATGGCATCTTGCAATACATGGCGGAAAACTAAGCAATTGTTAGTCAAATGTGACCACGCATTATGCCACCTACAATATTTTTTACCCTTAATTTGTTCAGGGTTTGGCAATTTGTGCTTATCGCTCAACTTTATCTCCTTATCCCTATATAATTTATCAAATATAAGGTCAGCTTTGATCAAGTCGAATGAGAACGTTCTAGCCTTTATGTTTCCATCTTTTATGGGCTCATCTTTGCCCGATGGTCTAGGCTTGGCCATTATGGGACAAGTATATGTATCTCCTTTAACCAATTCGGCCAAATACATTTCGGCCTGGTCATATGATTCGTCACTGATGGTATGAACATCAAAATTTGGGTCTTTGTAATAAGTCCCTTTACTAGACTTTTTTATTTGTTCTTCCTCTCTTATCAGTCATTCATACCTAATCACATTCGTACTCAACTGGAAAAGGTCAGGAAATTCCTTGTCTTGGAATTTCTTCTTTAAATCAAAGCTCAAGCAGCCCTGAGCGATTTTGACAAATTCTTTTTCAGGCAGAGGTACAAAACACTTGCTTCTTGCTGTCTTGAACCTTTGGAGAAAACTTTCTGCCCATTCGTTTGACATTTGACGTAGATTCGCCAAATCAGCCAAAGTGACTTCAGACTCAGTTTTATAAAACTGAGCGTAAAATAACTGTTCCAATTGTTGCCATGTTTGAACAGAGTTCGCTGGCAAGTTGATGAACCAGGAGAAAGCTACTCCTATTAACAAACTAGGGAAAAGCCTCATTTTATGGTAATCGGTTACATCACCACTTTGCAATGTGAATCGCCTTATGTGTTCTAGAGTAGAAACCTCTCCTAAACCGGTACACAGTGAGAATTCTGGCACTTTGTACCCTCTAGGCCATGGATATGCTTGGTCTACCCAATCAGGATATGGCTTTGTGTACGTCGGCCTAATGACGGGACGCACCCCAAAAGCCATCTAATCCTGTACGATTTCCATAATCTGATTCCTCAACATGACGTTGGGATCATATGGAATTCCTACAGGCTGATTAACCGGTTGATTTGCATGATGCCTGATGTTTGGTCCTTGATTGGCAACAAAATTACCATAATTAGGGCCATTACCATTAGCCTGAACATCTATTCCCTCATTAACACGTGGGGTGTGCTGTCCATTGTTTAGGACATTATCTCTTATGTTTTGATTACCCCCCAAGTTAGGCGTACCACTACCATTGTTCTGATTTGGCACTGCAGTACTCCCTTGGTTTGAAGTAGAGGGACCAGAAAGCGGTTCTACCCCTTAATTCAGAATTAGGATCGAGGGATTATGTCCCACAATTGTCCTAGTTTGAAAGTGATTTGTAAGAGGTATAACCGGTTGACATATTTGGCCTACTAACTTATTCATTGTTTCGTTCAACGTGTTTAGTTGTTTGGCCATGTTGTCATAGTGTACATTCCCATTTTGGTTAAATCTTTCCATATTATGAATACTTCGAAGATTTACCTATTCAACGACGTCTTGTGTGAGTTCTCCAAGTAATGCACGCATGGTTCGAGGACTCAACTCCATCATTGGTTCGTAATGACTGTTACTGCTCTGATTCTGTCCATCTGTTCGTGGAGAGGCATGCTGCTCCTCATATCGCTCGATCACAGACTGGATTCCTCCCTGACTTACTGCTTCCTTATCGGATCTCTGAGGCATATTGTTTCACCTTTTGTACTTTCAACACCGAACACCATTGTCCCACTGGGCGTGCCAAATTGTTTCGCGCGGGTTAGTCGCTAACAATTAAAAGGGTTCAGACGATTGTGTAAGGGACAAACCTCTTGAGACAAAGTCCCAAAAAGGGGTGTTCTTTTATTGGTGATGACTTTACAATTGGAAATTAAAAACGATGTGCCTCCAAGGGGCGCAAGCACACGAGTTACTGAAAAAAAATGTTTAAGTCTAAGCTAAGGAAATTAAAATTACATGTTCTCTGTTCGAGAGTTTTTGATTCGGTCTTTTGCTCTATGTTTTTTCTCCCTTTTGTACTTCATAGACGATCTCTTTGTGATCAACCGCCTAAAAGCCGCTTGATCGTCCTATAACTGCCCACTTTCCTCGCAATGGCCAACTTGTCATGAAAACTGCCTTTTTTAACTGCTACCATTGCTTTTCGTCGTTCAACCGCTTTCGATTGAATTCCTTGAATTGTGGAACGTGATAGGGCTGCTTTAATAACTGCTTTGATAACGGTACGTCTTGATAACCACAACGCTTTATATTTGTTAAGACCTTGGGCGACTTGAAGGTTTGGGCGAGGATAGAGTAACAGCTCTGGGCGACTGTATGGCACTCCATTCGCTCAGATTCTGGACGACTTGCAAACTTGGACGATGGCGTTACCGCGTTCTTGGGCCTCCCTATTTGGGCCTTCATCTTGATTTGTTTGATTGGGCT
>NW_019229336.1:0-3521 GCF_002742605.1 Olea europaea var. sylvestris
TGGCGCGGTTTTTGTTTCCGAACAACCTGTCGAATTTGAGCCCATTCCGACACCATCGCGAAAAATGATGAAATTGCCGTCGGCGCAGTTTTTGTTTCCGAACAACCTGTCGAATTTGAGCCCATTCCGACGCAGTCGCAAAAAATGACGAAATTGCCCCGGCGCGTTTTTTGTTCCCGATCAACCTGTCAAATTTGAGCCCATACCGACACCGTCGCGAAAAATGACGAAATTGCCTTCGGGGCGATTTTTGTTCCCGATCAACCTTTCAAATTTGAGCCCATTCCGACACCATCGCGAAAAATGATGAAATTGCCCTCGGCGCTGTTTTTGTTTCCGATTAACTTGTCAAATTTTAGCCCATTCCGATACCGTCGCGAAAATTGAAGAAATTGCCCCCGGCGCGGTTTTTGTTTCCGAACAACCTGTCGAATTTTAGCCCATTCCGACGCAGTCGCGAAAAATGACGAAATTGCCCCGGCGCGATTTTTGTTCCCACGAAATCAGCCCAGACGCGATTTTTGTTTCCGATCAATCAGTCAAATTTGAGCCCATACCGACACCGTCGCGAAAAATGACGAAATTGACTTCGAGGCGATTTTTGTTCCCGATCAGCATGTCAAATTTGAGCCCATTCCGACACCATCGCGAAAAATGATGAAATTGCCCCTGGCACAGTTTTTGTTTCCTATCAACCGGTCAAATTTTAGCCCATTCCAACACCGTCGCGAAAAATGACGCAATTACCTTGGCGCGGTTTTTGTTTCCGATCACCCTGTCAAATTTTAGCCCATTCCGCCAAACTGCAAAAAATGACGCAATTGCACCCGGCGCGGTTTTTGTTTCCGATCAACCAATCAAATTTGAGCCCATACCGACACAGTCGCGAAAAATGACGAAATTGCCCCCGGCGCGATTTTTGTTCCCGATCAACCGGTCAAATTTGAGCCCATTCCGACACCGCTGCGAAAATTGACGAAATTGCCCCCGCGCGGTTTTTGTTTCGGATCAACCTGTCAAATTTGAGCCCATTCCGACACTGTCGCTAAAAATGACGAATTGCCCCTTGTCCGATTTTTATTTTCAGATCAACCGGTCAAATTTTAGCCCTCTCCGACACCGTCGCGAAAAATGACGAAATTGCCCCTGGCGCGATTTTTGTTCCCGATAAACCTGTCAAATTTGAGCCCATTCCGACACAGTTGCGAAAAATGACAAGATTGCCCCTGGCGCGGTTTTTGTTTCCTATCAACCGGTCGAATTTTATCCCATTCCGACGCAGTCACGAAAAATGACGAAATTGCCCCCGGCGCGATTTTTGTTCCCAATCAACCTGTCAAATTTGTGCCCATTCCGACTCCGTCGCCAAAAATGACGAAATTGCCGTCGGCACAGTTTTTGTTCCCGATCAACCTGACAAATTTGAGGCCAATCCAACACCATCACGAAAAATGACGAAATTGCCCCGGCCCGGTTTTTGTTTCCGATCAACCTATCAAATTTTAGCCCATTCCGACACAGTCGCGAAAAATGACGAAATTGCCCCCGGCGCGATTTTTGTTCCCAATCAACCTGTCAAATTTGTGCCCATTCCGACTCCGTCGCCAAAAATGACGAAATTGCCGTCGGCACGGTTTTTGTTCCCGATCAACCTGACAAATTTGAGCCCAATCCGACACCATCGCGAAAAATGACAAAATTGCCCCCGGCCCTATTTTTGTTTCCGATCAACCTATCAAATTTTAGCCCATTCCGACACAGTCGCGAAAAAATGACGAAATTGCCCAAGGCGTGATTTTTGTTTCCGATCAACCTGTCAAATTTGAGCCCATTCCGACACTGTCGCGAAAAATGACGAAATTGCCCCAGGGGCGAATTTTGTTTCCGATCAACCGGTCAAATTTGAGCCCATTCCGACGCAGTCGCGAAAAACGACGAAATTGCCTCCGGCGCGATTTTCGTTTCCGATCAACCTGTCAAATTTTAGCCCATTCCGACACCGTTGCGAAAAATGACGAAATCGCCCCCCGCGCGATTCTTGTTTCCGATCAACCTGTCAAATTTGAGCCCATTCCGGCACTGTCTCGAAAAATGACGAAATTGCCCCTGGCGCGATTTGTTTTTTCAGATCAACCGGTCAAATTTTAGCCCACTCCAACACCGTCGCGAAAAACGACGAAATTACCCCCGGCACGATTTTTGTTCCCGATAAACCTGTCAAATTTGAGCCCATTCCGGCACCATTGCAAAAAATAACGAAATTGCCCCTGGCGCGATTTGTTTTTTCAGATCAACCGGCCAAATTTTAGCCCACTCCAACACCGTCGCGGAAAAACGACGAAATTACCCGCGGCGCGATTTTTGTTTCCGCTCAATCAGTCTAATTTGAGCCCATTCCGGCACCATTGCAAAAAATAACGAAATTGCCCCTGGCGCGATTTGTTTTTTCAGATCAACCGGCCAAATTTTAGCCCACTCCAACACCGTCGCGGAAAAACGACGAAATTACCCGCGGCGCGATTTTTGTTTCCGCTCAATCAGTCTAATTTGAGCCCATTCCGGCACCATTGCAAAAAATAACGAAATTGCCCCTGGCGCGATTTGTTTTTTCAGATCAACCGGCCAAATTTTAGCCCACTCCAACACCGTCGCGGAAAAACGACGAAATTACCCGCGGCGCGATTTTTGTTTCCGATCAACCGTTCAAATTTGATCCCATTCCGACGCAGTCGCGAAAAATGACGAAATTGCCCCTGTGGCGATTTTTGTTTCCGATCAATCGTTCAAATTTGATCCCATTCCGACGCAGTCGCGAAAAATGACGAAATTCCCTTCGGCGCGATTTTTGTTCCCGATCAGCCTGTCAAATTCGAGCCCATTCCGACACCATCGCGAAAAATGACGAAATTGCCTCTGGCGCGGTTTTTGTTTTCGATCAACCTGTCAAATTTTAGCCCATTTCGACACCGTCGCGAAAAATGACGAAATTGCCTACGACGCGGTTTTTGTTTCCGATTAACCTGTTAAATTTTAGCCCATTCCGCCACCTTGCAAAAAATGACACAATTGCCCCTGGCGCAGTTTTTGTTTCCGATCAACCAATCAAATTTTAGCCCATTCCGACATAGTCGTGAAAAATGACGAAATTACCGCCGGCACGATTTTTGTTCCCGATCAACCTGTCAAATTTGAGCCCAATCCGACACCGCCGAGAAAAATGACGAAATGGCCCCTGGCGCGATTTTCGTTCCTGATCAACTATGCAAATTTGAGCCCATTCCGACACCATTGCAAAAAATGACGAAATTGCCCCCGGCGCGATTTTTGTTTCCTATCAACCAGTAAATTTTGGCCGATTCCAATACCGTCGCGAAAAATGACGAAATTGCCCCCGGCGCGATTTATCTCCGATCAACCTGTCAAATTTTAGCCCATTCTGACAACTTCGTGAAAAATGACAAAATTGCCCCTGGCGCGGATTTTGTTTCCGATCAACCAGTCAAATTTTGGCCCATTCCGAC
>NW_019229337.1:0-3521 GCF_002742605.1 Olea europaea var. sylvestris
GTAGATATATTGTGAGCAATTTCTGCACAGTATGTCCTGTTCCAATAGAGTCAAAATTAATTTGTAGAAAGTCGATATAATAGACATATTATATCTACACAAAAGTGAGTAATCCAAGAGAGGGATTTTTATTACCTGTTGTGCATCATCAGTAGTTCCAGTTCTGCGGCGTTGTGCACAAGAAACTTCTTGAAACCATTGGGAAGATAGTGGCGAGTTTTCTTGTCAGAACCATATCCAATATTAGGCATCAAGACAGACCCCTTGAACTTTCTTCGTACCCGAGAGTCAATACCCTTTGGCCTACGCCAGTTTGGCTGTCATGGACGTATTAAGGATGGCATCATTAGTCAAAATTTTAAATTATAAACAGGAAACTCCTAAGTTCAAAGTGAAATGATAATAGCTAGGTAAGGATGGCAACGGGAAGGAGCACCCCCATCCTGCCCCGCCTCAGACGGTGCGCGGCAGGGCAGCTTTTTGCCTAATTTTCTGCCACATATTTTTATTTTTTATATACAATTCCAAATTTTCGAGTTATTGCTATTATAAGAGAATAAAATACAAATTCAGAATTAATTTTTAACGGGTGAATTGTTTAGAAATAAAATTATTTCTAATTCAAATATAAGTTTGCTCAAATGAATGATAAGAGACAAGATTATTGTCTTCATTTATTTTCTGGGTTTGCTCAGAAATGATAAGATGTGATACTGTTTGTTAATTTTATTGGTTGTTGAATGCATAATTTAAATATATAAGCTTGTTCTCTAGAGAATTTTTGTTTACTATTTATCATTTTATCTGCATAATTCAAAATGAGTTTTTTCCCCCTTTTCAGGGACGGGTTCGGGGCTGAGCATCCCCACCCCGCCAACCCAACCCAACCCAACCCATTCAGGGAGGGCTTTTTTGCTCCATTCGGGTTGGGTCGGGTCGGGGCAGGGCGGGATTTTTGGCCATCACTAAAGCAAGGGTGTGAAATGTGAAGTAAAGATTCAAACCGGACGTCCTAATACAGAAAATCGGAAAGTGAAGTTTTAGTCAATTATATAAATAGCATGAACAAAAATCTTGGTAACTAGTGAAGAAATGTAAGCAGGATTAAAGTAACAGAAAGCTTATCAATAGTGAAGCTAACTGTGTCGCAAGACCTGTTCTCTAGCTTATTTGTGCCCTCAAAACGAAACATCCAGCAACTGAACAAGTCTGGACATTAGATACCACGGGCAAACACTGTTCTATGAACATTTTTCTTGAACTTAACCATTTTGTTTTAAAAAAAGTCAACAAGAACGCAAATTTGTATAACAATCTCAGCCGAAAGATGGTGAATATTTTGGAGATAATCACGGGAAAGTCAGTATCTATTATAAGGCTTCATCATAGATTGTATGACCAGATTTCGAAACTGAGAATTGAAAAGAAAAAAGAAATTTTTTTAAAGATAATATTCAAGAAAGTTAAGAATTAATATTGAGATAAACTACAGAGATCAGATGGTAGTGCATGTTATATATTCATCATTCAATTGCAGAATAGATGGGTAAGCATCATCACGCCTCTTTACATATCTCAGTGATAAAAAAAAATATTGGAAAACTAAAAATCACAACATTACAAAATTCAAAAATCAAAAATCATGAACAATACAAGCAAAATCAAATTAGAAGAGGAATCAGATCAAATGTCAATCACCACGTTGCATCTAGTAAATAGATGCAAATTAAGACTGGGGCGACAAAAATCTATCATCACTTTCCTCATAAAAAGAACAAGGATCCGCAAATCGAATGTTTTGCTTCATAAAATTCACCGTTATGATATGACACGTTTAAAAACGAAAAAAAAAATACCTTGAGCGAAACGTAACGGTCGCTCTGGGTTCTCTTGAATTTTTTTACCCTTTTCTTCACTATCTTCTTTCCAAGAAGAGGCACCGCCATCGCTACTTGCCTACATACAAATTCAAAACAAAATTACACATTTATACTGAAAGATACATGTATACGTTTATGTATATAGATTTCCAAATGGATTGAAGAATTAAGAGATGCTTACGACGGCTTTCTTAGGGTTTTGTGTTCTGCTCGGCCGCCCCGGGGTATCAAGAGAGAGCAGTTCTATGGAACTTATATAGGAGGAGAAAGCTGCTCATTGCCCTAGGGTTTTGACCCGCGGTGACAAAGTCAAAACATTTACGAAACAACATGTTGATAAGGGTGTATCCAAGGGCAATCTTAGACGGATGCATCTGAATATTTAGCCCCGGTTAGCTAAAAAAAAAAAAAATTTGGATTCCGTTTGATTCTCATTTTTTATCAAAATACATTTTCTCTCTCATTTTTTTAATTATATATTTTTCATTAAAATAATATTACACGTATGTCAAAAAATTTCTTATTTTTTATCCACACATTCTCCATCAATTCATTATTCTAAAATTCATTTTTCCATAAAAATGGGGTTCAAATATCCTCTTAATTTTAATTTAAGATAAAGTCAACAATTAATTTGAATCACATATATCATAACATTCACAACTTTTTGATCACATATTTCAGTATTTTTTATCAAAATTTATTATAAATCTAATTTTAATTCCTACCAAACAATGACTTAATAATTAAATATTAGGGTCCGTTTGATTGCAAAGATAGAATTTGGGTGGAAAAAAAGGAATTTCAAGAAATTGAATTGTCTAGAAATTGTTTTATTGAGAATTGTCAATTATTATGTTTGATTGGTATAATTTTCACTTGAAAAATGTTAAAATAAAGGTTTTTTTTGTATTCGTTTGACTTTATTTTACATGAAAATTGTTAATTAAAATGATAGAATTTACTGATATTGGGAATGAAATTTGTTTTCATTGCCAAAAAAAAAAAGTAAAGAAGATCATCTATCTTTTGGTATTCATTTGACTTTCTTTTACATGAAAATTGTCAATTAAATGAAAATATTTTTTTACAATTATGGATAAAATTTGTTTCCATTGATAAACAAAAAATTAATAAAAATCATAGAAAACTAATTCCCACCATATTAGTGGGAATTGATTTTCAAGGAAAACCAATAAAATTCCAACTTTCAAGAAAATCAAATTTCATGGAAAAAATACCTATCAAACACACAAAATTGGAAGAAAGTGGAATTCGAATTCCATATTTCATGAAATTCGAACCAATCAAACATGGCCTTAGGATTAATTTTATCAGCAATTACTCAAGTTTCAATGAAATCTCAATTTGGTAACTAAACTGAGTTCAATGACCAAATTGTGTCACATTAAAAAATGAACAAATCAAAATTTCACTAAAAGTTCATTGATGTAGGTAAAATTTATCCAATATATTATCATTATTATTCCCTTCGTATCATTTATATAAGTTAAATTTTTTTTTTCAATTATATAGTCTTGTTTCTTTATTGAAAATATTTTGTTTTGTTTGTTTACTTATATACTCTTATTTAATTTGTTTAGATATAACTAATTTTTCTCATTTAATCTTGAAAATGTA
>NW_019229338.1:0-3521 GCF_002742605.1 Olea europaea var. sylvestris
ACAGTCGCGAAAAAAGAAGAAATTGCCCCTTGCGCGATTTTTGTTTCCGATCGACCTGTCAAATTTTAGCCAATTACGACACAATCACGAAAAATGACGAAATTGCCCCCGTCGCGGTTTTTGTTTTCTATCCACCTGTCAAATTTTAACCAATTTCGACGCAGTCGCGAAAAATGATGAAATTACCCCCGGCGCGATTTTTGTTCGCGATCAACCTGTCAAATTTGAGCCCATTCCGACACCGTCGCGAAAAATGACGAAATTGCCCCCAACGCGATTTTTTTCTCGATCAACCTGTCAAATTTTAGCCAATTCCGACACAGTCGCGAAAAATTTTGAAATTGCCCCCGGCGCGATTTTTGTTCCCGATTCATCGATCAAATTTTAGCCCATTCCGACACAGTCGCGAAAAATGACGAAATTGCCCTCGGCGCGGTTTTCGTTCCCGATCAGCCTGTCAAATTTTAGTCAATTCCTACACAGTCGCGAAAAAAGAAGAAATTGCCCCTTGCGCGATTTTTGTTTCCGATCGACCTGCCAAATTTTAGCCAATTACGACACAGTCGCGAAAAATGACGAAATTGCCCCCGTCGCGGTTTTTGTTGTCGATCCACCTGTCAAATTTTAACCAATTCCGACGCAGTCGCGAAAAATGAAGAAATTTTCCCCGGCGCGATTTTTGTTCGCGATCAACCTGTCAAATTTGAGCCCATTCCGACACCGTCTCGAAAAATGACGAAATTGTCCCCGACGCGATTTTTTTTCTCGATCAACCTGTCAAATTTTAGCCAATTCCGACACAGTCGCGAAAAATTTTGAAATTGCCCGCGGCGCGATTTTTGTTCCCGATTCATCGATCAAATTTTAGCCCATTCCGACACAGTCGAGAAAAATGATGAAATTGCCCCCGCGCGATTTTCGCTCCCGATCAACCTGTCAAATTTTAGCCAATTTCGACACAGTCGCGAAAAATGACGAAATTGCCCTCGGCGCGGCTTTTGTTCCCGATCAACCTATCAAATTTTGGCCAATTCCGAAACAGTCGAGAAAAATGACGAAATTGCCCCCGGCGCGATTTTTGTTTCCGATCGACCTGTAAAATTTTAGCCAATTCCGACAAAGTCGCGAAAAATGACGAAATCCCCCTAAGCGCGGTTTTTTTCCCGATAAACCTGTCAAATTTTAGCCAATTCCGACACAGTCGCGAAAAATGACGAAATTGCCCCCGGCGCGGTTTTTGTTTCCGATCGACCAGTCAAATTTTAGCCAATTTCGACACAGTGGCGAAAAATGACGAAATTGCCCCCCGCGCGATTTTTGTTCTCGATCAATCTATCAAATTTTAGCCAATTCCGATACAATCGCGAAGAATGACGAAATTGCCCCCGACGCTGTTTTTGTTCCCGATCAACCTATCAAATTTTGGCCGTTTTCGACGCAGTCGAGAAAAATGACGAAATTGCCCCCAGCGCGGTCTTTGTTTCCGATCGACCTGTCAAATTTTAGCCAATTACGACAAAGTCACGAAAAATGACGAAATTTCCCCTGGCGCAGTTTTTGTTTCCGATCCACCTGTCAATTTTAACCAACCAATTCCGACGCAGTCCTGAAAATTGACGGAATTGCCCTCGGCGCGATTTTTTTTTTCTTTCAACCAGTCAAATTTTAGACAATTCCGACACAGTCGCGAAAAATGACGAAATTGCCCCCGACGCGGTTTTTGCTCCCGATAAACCTATCAAATTTTTTCCAATTTCAACGCAGTCGAGAAAAATGACGAAATTGCCCCCAGCGCGATTTTTGTTTCCGATCGACCTGTCAAATTTTAGCCAATTCCGACATAGTCGTGAAAAATGACGAAATTGCCCGCGACGCGGTTTTTGTTTCCGATCGGCCTGTCAAATTATAGCCAATTTTTACACAATCGCGAAAAATGACGAAATTGCCCCCGGCGCGGTTTTTGTTCTCGATTGACCTGTCAAATTACGACCAATTCCGACACAGTCGCGAAAAATGACGAAATTGCCCCCGACGCGATTTTTGCTCCCGATAAACCTATCAAATTTTTGCCAATTTCGACGCAGGACGCAGTCGAGAAAAATGACAAAATTGCCCCCAGCGCGATTTTTGTTTCCGATCGACCTGTCAAATTTTAGCCAATTCCGACATAGTCGTGAAAAATGACGAAATTGCCCGCGACGCGGTTTTTGTTTCCGATCGGCCTGTCAAATTATAGCCAATTTTTACACAATCGCGAAAAATGACGAAATTGCCCCCGGCGCGGTTTTTGTTCTCGATTGACCTGTCAAATTTCGACCAATTCCGACACAGTCGCGAAAAATGACGAAATTGCCCCCGACGCGGTTTTTGCTCCCGATAAACCTATCAAATTTTTGCCAATTTCGACACAGTCGCGAAAAATGACGAAATTGCCCTCGGCGCGATTTTTTTTTTCTTTCAACCAGTCAAATTTTAGACAATTCCGACACAGTCGCGAAAAATGATGAAATTACCCCCGGCGCGATTTTTGTTCCCGATCAACCTATCAAATTTTAGCCAATTCCGACACAGACGCGAAAAATGACGAAATTGCCCTCGGCGCGGTTTTTTTTTTTTTTCAACCAGTCAAATTTTAGACAATTCCGACACAGTCGCGAAAAATGATGAAATTACCCCCGGCGCGATTTTTGTTCCCGATCAACCTATCAAATTTTAGCCAATTCCGACACAGACGCGAAAAATGACGAAATTGCCCTCGGCGCGGTTTTTTTTTTTTTTCAACCAGTCAAATTTTAGACAATTCCGACACAGTCGCGAAAAATGATGAAATTACCCCCGGCGCGATTTTTGTTCCCGATCAACCTATCAAATTTTAGCCAATTCCGACACAGACGCGAAAAATGACGAAATTGCCCCCGGCGCGAATTTTGTTTTCGATCAACCTGTCAAATTTTAGCCAATTCCGACACAGACGCGAAAAATGACGAAATTGCCCCCGACGCGAATTTTGTTTTCGATCAACCTGTCAAATTTTAGCCAATTCCGACACAGTCACGAAAAATGACGAAATTGCCCCCGACGTGGTTTTTGTTCCCGATCCACCTATCAAATTTTGGCCCATTTCGACACAGTCGAGAAAAATGACGAAATTGCCCCCGACCCGATTTTTGTTTCCGATCGACTTGTCAAATTTTAGCCAATTCCGACACAATCGCGAAAAATGACAAAATCGCCCCTGGCGCGATTTTTGTTTCGGATCGACCTGTCAAATATTAGCCAATTCCGACACAATCGCGAAAAATAACGAAATTGCCCCCGGCGCGATTTCTGTTTCCGATCGACCTGTTAAATTTTAGCCAATTCCGACATAGTCGCGAAAAATGACGAAATTGTCCTCGGCACGGTTTTCGTTCCAGATCGACTTGTCAAATTTTAGCGAATTCCGACACAGTCGCGAAAAATGACGAAATTGCCCCCGGAGCGGTTTTTGTTCCCGATCCACCTGTCAAATTTTAGCCAAT
>NW_019229339.1:0-3521 GCF_002742605.1 Olea europaea var. sylvestris
GCCGGGTGTAATTTCGTCATTTTTCGCGACTGTGTCAGAATTGGTTAAAATTCGACTGGTTGATCGGAAACAAAAATCGTGCCAGGGGCAATTCCTTCATTTTTCTCGACTGTGTCGAAATTGGCTGAAATTTGGCAGTTTGATCGGAAATAAAAATCGTGCCGGCGGCAATTTCGTCATTTTTCTCGACTGTGTCGGAATGGGTTCTAATTTGACAGGTTGATCGGGAACAAAAATCTCGCCGGGTGTAATTTCGTCATTTTTCGTGACTGTGTCGGAATTGGCTGAAATTTGACTGGTTGATCGGAAACAAAAACAACGCCGGGGGTAATTTCGTCATTTTTCTCGACTGTGTCCGAATTGGCTGAAATTTGGCTGTTTGATCTGAAATAAAAATCGTGCCGGGGGCAATTTCGTCATTTTTTTCGACTATGTCGGAATGGGCTCAAATTTGACAGGTTGATCGGAAACAAAAATCGCGCTTGGGGCAATTTCGTTATTTTTCGTGACTGTATTAGAATGGGCTAAAATTTGACTGGTTGATCGGAAACAAAAATCGCGCAGTTGGCAATTTCGTCATTTTTCGCGACTGTGTCGGAATGGGCTCAAATTTGACTGGTTGATTGGGAACAAAAACCGCGCCTGGGGTAATTTCATGATTTTTCGTGACTGCGTCGGAATTGCCTAAAATTTGACAAGTTGATCGGAAACAAAAATCGCGCCGGGGGCAATTTCATCATTTTTCGCGACGGTGTCGGAATGGGTTAAAATTTGACTGGTTGGTCGGAAACAAAAATCGTGCTGGGGGCAATTTCGTCATTTTTCGCGACTGTGCCGGAATGGTCTCAAATTTGACTGGTTGATTGGGAACAAAAACCGCTCCTGGGGTAATTTCATGATTTTTCGTGACTGCGTCGGAATTGCCTAAAATTTGACAAGTTGATCGGAAACAAAAATTGCGCCGGGGGCAATTTCGTCATTTTTCGCGACGGTGTCAGAATGGGTTAAAATTTGACTGGTTGGTGGGAAACAAAAATCGTGCCGGGAGCAATTTCGTCATTTTTCGCGACAGTGTCGGAATGGTCTCAAATTTGACAGGTTGATCGGGAAAAAAAACCGCGCCGGGTGTAATTTCGTCATTTTTCGCGATTGTGCCGGAATGGGCTCAAATTTGACAGGTTGATCGGGAAAAAAAACCGCGCCGGGTGTAATTTCGTCATTTTTCGCGATTGTGCCGGAATGGGCTCAAATTTGACAGGTTGATCGGGAAAAAAAACCGCGCCGGGTGTAATTTCGTCATTTTTCGCGATTGTGCCGGAATGGGCTCAAATTTGACAGGTTGATCGGGAAAAAAAACCGCGCCGGGTGTAATTTCGTCATTTTTCGCGATTGTGCCGGAATGGGCTCAAATTTGACAGGTTGATCGGGAAAAAAAACCGCGCCGGGTGTAATTTCGTCATTTTTCGCGATTGTGCCGGAATGGGCTCAAATTTGACAGGTTGATCGGGAAAAAAAACCGCGCCGGGTGTAATTTCGTCATTTTTCGCGATTGTGCCGGAATGGGCTCAAATTTGACAGGTTGATCGGGAAAAAAAACCGCGCCGGGTGTAATTTCGTCATTTTTCGCGACTGTGTCGGAATTGGCTAAAATTTGACAGGTTGATCGGAAACAAAAACCGCGCCGGGGGCAATTTAGTTATTTTTCTCGACTGTGACGGAATTGGCTGAAATTTAGCAGTTTGATCGGAAATAAAAATCGCGCAGGGGGCAATTTCGTAATTTTTCGTGACTGTATCAGAATGGGCTAAAATTTGACAGGTTGATCGGAAACAAAAATCGCGCCTGGGGTAATTTCATTATTTTTAGTGACTGTGCCGGAATTGCCTAAAATTTGACAAGTTGATCGTAAACAAAAATCGCGCCGGGGGCAATTTCGTCATTTTTTACGACGGTGTCCGAACGGGTTAAAATTTGACTGGTTGGTCGGAAACAAAAATATTGCCGGGGGCAATTTCGTCATTTTTCTCGACTGTGTCGGAATGGGTTCAAATTTGACAAGTTGATCAGGAACAAAAATCTCGTCGGGTGTAATTTCGTCATTTTTCGCGACTGTGTCGGAATTGGCTGAAATTTGACTGGTTGATCGGAAACAAAAACCGCGCCGGGGGCAATTTCGTCATTTTTCGCGACTGTGTCGGAATGGGCTCGAATTTGACAGGTTGATCGGAAACAAAAACCGCGCCGGGGGCAATTTCGTCATTTTTCGCGACTGTGTCGGAATGGGCTCGAATTTGACAGGTTGATCGGAAACAAAAACCGCGCCGGGGGCAATTTCGTCATTTTTCGCGACTGTGTCGGAATGGGCTCGAATTTGACAGGTTGATCGGAAACAAAAACCGCGCCGGGGGCAATTTCATTATTTTTCCTGACTGTATCAGAATGGGCTAAAATTTGATTAATTGATAGGAAACAAAAATCGCGCAGTTGGCAATTTCGTCATTTTTCGCGACTGTGTCGGAATGGGCTCAAATTTGACTGGTTGATTGGGAACAAAAATCGAGCCTGAGGTAATTTCATGATTTTTCGTGACTGCGTCGGAATTGCCTAAAATTTGACAAGTTGATCGGAAACGAAAATCGCGCCGGGGGCAATTTCGTCATTTTTCTCGACTGTGTCGGAATGCGCTCCAATTTGACAGGTTGATCGGAAACAAAAATCGCGCCGGGGGCAATTTCATTATTTTTCCTGACTGTATCAGAATGGGCTAAAATTTGACAGGTTAATCGGAAACAAAAATCGCGCAGTTCGCAATTTCGTCATTTTTCGCGACTGTGTCGGAATGGGCTCAAATTTGACAGGTTTATCGAGAACAAAAATCGCGCCGGGTGTAATTTCTCCATTTTTCGCGACTGTGTCGGAATGGGCTCAAATTTGCCAGGTTGATCGGGAACAAAAATCGCGCCGGGGGTAATTTCTCCATTTTTCGAGACTGTGTCGGAATTGGCTAAAATTTGATTGGTTGATCGGAAACAAAAACCGCGTCGGGAGCAATTTCGTCATTTTTCTCGACCGTGTCGAAATTGGTTGAAATTTGGCAGTTTAATCGGAAATAAAAATGGCGTCGGCGGCAATTTCTTCATTTTTCTCGACTATGTCGGAATGGGCTCAAATTTGACAGGTTTATCGGGAACAAAAATCGCGCCGGGTGTAATTTCTCCATTTTTCGAGACTGTGTCGGAATTGGCTAAAATTTAACTTGTTGACTGGAAAAAAACCGCGTCGGGGGCAATTTCGTCATTTTTCTCGACTGTGTCGGAATTGGCTGAAATTTGGGAGTTTGATCGGAAATAAAAATCGCGCCGGCGTCTATTTCGTCATTTTTCGCGACTGTGTCGGAATGGGCTCAAATTTGACTGGTTGATTGGGAACAAAAATCGCGCCTGAGGTAATTTCATGATTTTTCGTGACTGCGTCGGAATTGCCTAAAATTTGACAAGTTGATCGGAAACGAAAATCGCGCC
>NW_019229340.1:0-3521 GCF_002742605.1 Olea europaea var. sylvestris
TGGAGGAGAAAATAATGTTATTCTTAAATATTGATCAATTTTTTGTCTATTACGAATCGAAAAAGAATTATCATTTGTACAGTTGTGTGAATTCAATGAAGAATACTGCTGAAAGGTTGGAATCTGCCCATGGGAACAAGATATGTTCACATTCTTCACTTCTCCGCCACTTCATCTCATTAAAATACTCTGGGGTTTCTTTCATCTTTCATATCTCATACGCAACACGCACTTGAATACGAAATCGTGGAGTGAAGCAGGAAATTTAGTTATCAGATTTCATTCATCGGGAATTCTGGATTCCTGCTGTATGCCAAGGTAAATTGTTGAAGCTCTCTCATGTTTGTCTATGGGTTTTGTATTTGTTTTAGTATTTAATCAACGTGCCATTTTGCCCTTATCAGACTAGTAGCTTGTTTGAGAACCCCAATCGTGAAATGCCACCTCTTGTTAGTGGAGGAACTTTTAAAGGGAAACTTCTTCATATATAATTAACATGGGATTTTAACTTAACAAAACCAATCTTTTTACAATGTTTGTGAGAATTTATGCATTACGTATAGGAATATAAAATTTGTATTTTAGTCCTATTTGAATGTTTTGAATTGATTTAGTAATTGAGTTTCAATCAAAATCATGTAATTACCTAATCGTAACGCAAAATTTGAATGAACTCTCTTTGGTGCTTTGTCATTTATCCGACATTAGGTCGTATTCCAGACAGTCCATGGCATACGCATTCAGTCAGATGCTGACAATTATTTGTTTTTTAATCGTTACCCTTTCAGCTGAATGTACATATCTCAACAAAAGCATGATTATTGTCAATATTTGTAGATTTATATAATGCTTAGCCATTCTTACTACTTGGAGTTCTGCTGTAAGCAGTTGAATTTGACTCAAGTCTCTATATTTCCATTTGTTGATCATTTTATTTAGATGATTATATTGAACCCTTCATTTCCCCCTTGTTGGACGTATAATACTTTTTCTTATTCCTAATACTAATCAAGTGTGGTTTTGGTTTCTTAATATGTTTGTTTATGATATAAAGAAATATTTACACGGATTATGTCATTAATGAAGGAAACTGTGACATCTTATTGAGGTATACTCTGGCTACTTGGTAGAGCATGATGGCTGGATCACTTCGAATGATTTGGTTACCAATATTGCTGTTACTCCTGCTAGAGAACAGTAGAGTAGCATTCTCAGCTTCCAAGTACTTAATTGGGCTCGGTAGCTATGACATTACGGGGCCCGCAGCTGATGTCAACATGATGGGATACGCTAACACAGACCAGATCGCATCCGGAGTTCACTTTAGGTTGCGAGCCCGTGCTTTCATTGTAGCAGAACCACAGGGAAATCGGGTTGTATTTGTGAATCTCGATGCTTGCATGGCCTCACAACTGGTGACAATTAAATTACTCGAGAGGTTGAAATCAAGGTAGTCAAATTAAGTTTTACCCTCAGCATCCCACCTGGATTTGCTATATATTGTGGAGCCTAAGTGATTTTCCATACTTCGAGTCGGTAATACTTGCTCAAACAAAAAGTAAATTAGAATATTGTTGCTTTAAATATCTCAGTAGTTCTAGCTTTTAGTGAAGAATAGAGCGGAACGGAAGATAAGGATTCATCTAGACAACCCCAATTTATTGGGAATAAGGTTTAAATTTTTGCTATTTGTTGTAGACACTTTCTGTGTTGTTAATATTGTGGATATTGAATTAATTATATCCTTGTTGCTTTTCTAGGTACGGAAATCTTTACACAGAAAGTAATGTTGCTATTAGCGGAATTCACACGCATGCTGGCCCTGGTGGTTATCTTCAATATGTTGTATATATCGTAACATCACTTGGTTTTGTGCGTCAATCTTTCGATGCTCTTGTTGATGGAATAGAGCAGAGCATTGTACAAGCTCACAGTAACCTTCGTCCTGGATCAATATATGTGAATAAAGGTAATAGAATTTGATATTTAGACTCATAATCCATGATGAATTGTAGTTTTCTTATTTATGTTTGATTGAGTTGTCACTCTTTCATGCATATATGTGTAAGGAAACTCTTAAGATTTTTCTTTAGTAATTAGTCTTTCCATTCTGTCACATGAAATCTGCATTAGAGAAATAATTCCAACCAATTAATCGTTCAAATCCAGCCTCCGGGTTCTCTTTGAACATGTTTTCCTTCTCGTATTGTGTTGTTATAAATGGATCTTCTGGGTACCCATCTTCCAGCATTTTGTAGGCCGTATTTTACTAAATAGAGTATCCTTAATGAACACTCTGAAGCTCGGGTGCAGTATGTTATTTTGCTGCCAAAGCATGTTCGCTATGGACATAAGTTTGAGGAAATCATAAGTTATACTCGTCTCATCAAGTAATTTTTCATTTGATTCATTTGGCATATGATATTTCCTTGGGTGATGTTTGCTAACTATGCTATTGTTCCACAGGGAAATACTATAGAATTGGTTCTACATATTCCTTAGTTCATGTAGATTATACATTTTAAGGATATATATTTGTTAACTAAGAGCGTAATGTCTTTAACTAACCTTTTTTTCCCCCATTTAACAAGTTTCTTTATGTTTGCCTATCTTGAATTGAACTTAAACATACCTTGATTAGCCTGCCTCATGCTCAAGGTCTTTGATTGTTTTCAAAACAACTGCTCATTTTCACTTCAATTGTTCAACTGCACATTATTAAGTGCCATCAATAGCAGGATAGCTATGGATCACTTTGTTTAGCCTGCTTTGTGTTTGATTTTATGGTTCAAACTGTTATGCCAGTTTCCAGGAAATGACGCTTATGAGTGTATGAATGGTATCTTGAAGAAATTGTGGGTACTCCCTCTTTTTGACCTCTATATATTGTTGTGATCTGTTTTGGCCTCAAACTGCAGGTGAACTATTAGATGCTGGGGTTAATCGTAGTCCGAGTGCTTATCTCAATAATCCTGCAGAAGAACGCAGGAAATACAAATATGATGTCGATAAAGATATGACGCTTTTGAAGTTTGTTGATGATGAATGGGGTCCAGTCGGTAGCTTCAATTGGTTTGCTACCCATGGAACTTCTATGAGTCGTACAAACACATTGGTAAGCGGGGACAACAAAGGAGCTGCTGCACGGTTTATGGAAGACTGGTTTGATCAGAACAATAGCGGAAAGATACTTTCTGATGTATCCAAGGCCAAAGATACCCCATTAACAGCCTCAAACATTATTCCAGTTGTTCATGAAAACTGTAAGTTTCTACATACTTATCTGAATAATTATCTATTTTATGCATAAAATACAGTGACAATTTTCAAAATTCACTTGTAGAACCTAAGAAGTACCAATTCTTGTAAACATTTTATGTACCTGTATCCGATACGTACCGAAGCCCCGATGCCCTTCTATATGTCCCGGATACTTTTTTTTTATTTATTTTATATATTTTTATATTTTTAAAAATTTTCAATATGTATCCGATATGTATTTTTTTAATTATTTTGTATTT
>NW_019229341.1:0-3519 GCF_002742605.1 Olea europaea var. sylvestris
AACAAGTATCATCATCACATTTAAATTGTCATTCAAACAAATAAAACAGTTATTAACATCTAACTTAAAAAAGAATAAAGTCAGTAACAAATATATACATTTTATATATAATGTTTGTCATTGTTCTTTTTTTTTAATGTTTGAAATATTGTTTTTCGCCTCGTCGATTTGAATAATGTGTAATTAAAAGGCTTCTAAATGAGGAGAGGGTACAGATGGACCGCTTAAATCTCAAGTTCTTCTTAGATAATTTAGGTATTTTTGATAAAATCTTTCAATTTTGCAACTACGCAAATCAGCAAAACTTAAACAATAAGTCTAATGTAAAATTTCTTAAAATATAAATTTTCAAATTGGTCCACTTTTAAAACATCCTCAAAAGCTAAAGTTAAAACACATAAAAATTTACCACATGTGAAAATTAGACCATAGGCTTGAAACAATAAAAATTTAAATTCTAAACTACTATTACTCAAAATCAATTTAAACAAACATTTATTCTTCAAAATAAAGAAACAAATGCATAAAAATAAAAATACATTGTCACTGTTCACAGTTCAATTTTATTGCCTCAAATCATCAAAGTATGGTCACAACCAATATGGTTTGTACTTTCATCATAATAAATGGATATTGATGTGAATGGTAATTTCCAAAGTACTACAAAATGAGACAAAAAGTCTATAATAAAGTTGCAAAATTCAAAGTATGTCCCATCACATTTAAAATCTTAGAACTCTCTGCCATGACATATAAAAATCAGAATTTTTTTTTTTTAAATACATTTTCGCTCTTGTCATTGTTCATGTAAACAGTGGCGGCACTATTAACGTGAATAGTGCGTGACATTGTTTGGGATTTTATTTTCTAAAACTTTTTTTTTTCAAAAACTAGTCTACGGGAAGGTAAAATCGTGTTCTGATATCATACTGAAACGTCTCAAATTTTCATAAACAATGGGGTATTACGAAAAATTCAATTTTTCCTCTTAATAAATGCGGAGTGACACAAATAAAAGAAATTCTTTATTTTCAACCAAAACATCAATTTAAAATACGAGATCTGAGTTTCTAAAAATCTAAATATAGTCAAATGACTAATTAAACAAGTGAGTCTTTTGAACAATTAGAGCTAACAAATAAAATTAGAGACATGATAGCAAACTAATTGTTTATTTTCCTTTTTCATTGGATTTCCTCGGCCGTCCGCATCACCAATTCGCCACAGTTCTAATCGACCTGTACTAACCTGTAAAAATTTATAAGAGTGAGTATTCAAAAACACCTAATAAGATACGTACAATTTCTATATACAAATATAGAATAATAAAAATTATACATTTTATACCACTCTGATCTTATGAAGTATATCCGTGACCAAGCGACACACTCATCTTAGGTTCTCTTATAATCCCGTAGGATTTCATCTCTCTTTTTATAGAACCTGAAGATCCATTAGCAATCCATACATATTTAATTGAATATAAAAGTATAAGGAAACGAAAACACTTGCACATCAAGAATCTTACCTTGCTAAGTAAAATGAATTAATGCACGAAATATAATTTTTTGTGTCCAAATTCTTTTCTCAAACTCTCTGCCTTGATGAAAGTATATTGATTGACAATGATGTATGCAAAACTTTTAAATTTCCATCACTACTCTCTCTCTCTCTCTCTCTTTCTCTCTCTACTGTAAATAAATATTTGGATTTGTGTATGTAAAACTCTTCCATCATGCTTATATATAGGTGTAGGTTAGAGTAATGGATAAACAAAAAATTTATTTGATAGATATCATCAAACAAAAATTATACTTTATCTTTGTTTTATTCAATCTAAAAGAACTATCATTTCTATCCAATATCGATATACTTCATCTTTTTTTTATCAAAATCTATTTAGATAAGATAGAAATTTAAAATATATTTCATTTGTCCCTTTCTTTTTTTTCTCGAGTATAACGATAAATTTTATTTTATTTTATTTTTATTATTTTCTTGTGTTACACAAGCATCCTGTACTCATTTCCCATAGATTGGAGCGACTGATGTTTAAATTTAGGGTTGTCAAAAGGGCTCATCGGCTCGAACGGCCCATGGCCTAGCTCTGAAAAAGCTCGAGCCGGCCCAGCTCGTGGCTCGGAGAAATCGAGCCCCATTTTGGGACATAGGCTTGAGCCCGAGCCGCCCGTAACAATAAAAGAAAAAAAATTGTCAAAAAAAAAATTGGCAGATAACAGGCAACACTAGCTGCAGTCTAATATTATATTTGGTGTTCAAATTTTTGAATTTCAAATGTGAAATTTAAATTTGGTTAAGTTGAATTTTTTTGCTATAAATATAGGGACAAAATTTTGAATTTCATATCAATTTGCTTCAATCATTTTCAACCAGCAATATTGTAGTTTCAACTTCAATTTCTTGTTCTAATATTCAATTTTTAATCTAATATTCATTATCTTTTATTATAATAGTTATAGATGGATTTTTCAAGCCGAAAAAAAGGAGGAAAGTTTGTAACTTTTATTTAATTTATAATTCATATAAATTGTATGATTTTTAAATTCTTTAAAAAATGTTAGATTTGTCACCAATTTAAAAAAAACAAAAAAAAAAAAACAACCAAGCCGGCCCGTCCCAGCTCAGCTCGCTCGCTCAGGCCTGAGCTAAAAGCTCGGGTCGAGCCTAGTTTTTTTTACCGAGTTTTTGCTCAGCTCGGCTCAGGCCCATAAAAAGCTCGCCCCATTTTACTAGAGTCAAACCCGAGCCTCGAGTTTCGGCTCAACTGGGCTTGTTGACATCCCTATGTTTAATATCAATAACGCGTAGGAACTTAGTGCTTAATATGATTCGGCCCGAACGTCAATTAATCTAGAATATTTGAGCTCGATTACGCAACGGGTTCAAAGCTAGGTCAATGTGCTACAGTAGAAAACATCAATAAAAATGAGAGAATTATTTAATTTAATAAACGACAAATTATGTATACATGATAAATAACAATTGCGATATTACACTTACATCGTTGACGAGCCAAGTTGTCGAAGTCGTGAGCGGTTCTAAAGATTTCGACGGAGCCAACACGCGCGACCGCACCCCTTAGTCGCTGTGCCTGATTGGAACCCAACAGAATATATACGAATCTGACTTTGTCTCTTTACAGTAGTGACCTCTTATCTTTTCATTTTTTTTATCCATAGGTTAGGGGAAATGACTAGTGAAATATGCATATTATTCAATCATGTTTGGTACATAATATTAAATATTATTGTATAATATATAATAAATAAAATTAGACGCACTTTTTTTTTTTAATATTGTCCATCAGTATACAATATGAAGTGGAATCGCAATCCTAGAACAAAAATGTATATAACAATGTTCATATACAGAAGAAAGAATTATTACTATATTACAATAGTAATCTTTCTTTCCGACCCTAGTCAAAGCCATTTCCAATTAGTCGTCGTACATTTTGTACATAATATTAGACACTACCGCACAATACAACAAACAAAA
>NW_019229342.1:0-3519 GCF_002742605.1 Olea europaea var. sylvestris
TTCCAATCGAATTAGACTAGCATTTCGCCAAAAATGAACAAACACGAAGTTATCATGAAATCAAAAACCACTTTTCATTGGCTGGATTCCAATCGAATTAGACTAGCAATTAGCCGAAAATGAACAGACCCAAAGTTATCGTAGAATCAAAAACCACTTTTCATTGGCTTGATTCCAATCGAATAAGACTAGCAATTCGTCAAAAATGATCAAACCCAAAGTTATCATTAAATCAAACACTACTTTTCATCGGCTCGATCCCAGTCGAATTAGACTAGCAATTAGCAGAAAACGAACAAACCCAAAGTTATCTTGAAATCAAAAACCACTTTTCATTACTCGATTCCAATCGAATTAGACTAGCAATTCGCCAAAAGCAAATAAACCAGAAGCCACCATAAAATCAAAAACCACTTTTCATTGGCTCGAGTCCAATAGAATTGGACTAGCAATTCGCCGAAATTGATCAAACCCGAAGTTATTATGAAATCAACAACCACTTTTCAATGGATGGATTCCAATCGAATTAGACTAGCAATTATCCGAAAATGAACAAACCCAAAGTTACCGTGGAATCAAAAACCACTTTTCATTGGCTTGATTCCAATCGAATTAGACTAGCAATTCGTAAAAAATGAACAAACCCAAAGTTATCATTAAATCAAAAACTACTTTTCATCGGCTCGATCCCAGTTGAATTAGACTAGCAATTAGCAGAAAACGAACAAACCCGAAGTTATCATGAAATAAAAAACCACTTTTCATTGGCTCGATTCCAATCGAATTAGACTAGCAATTAGCCAAAAACGAACAGACCCGAAGTTATCATGAAATCAAAAACCACTTTTCATTGGCTCGATTCCAATCGAATTAGAATAGCAATTCGTCAAAAACGAGCAGACCCAAAGTTATCATGAAATCAAAAACCACTTTTCATTGGCTCGATTCCAATAGAATTGGACTAGCAATTCGTCGAAATTGATCAAACCTGAATTTATCATGCAATCAAAAACAACTTTTCATATGCTCGATTCCACTCAAATTAGGCTACCAATTTGCCAAAAATGAACAAACCCGATGTTATCGTGAAATCAAAAACTACTTTTCATTTTCTCGATTCCAATCGAATTCGACTAGCATTATGCAAAAAATGAAGAAACCCAAAGTTATCATGAAATCAAAAGCCACTTTTCATTGGCTCGATACCAATTGAATTAGATTAGCAATTTTCGAAAATGATCAAATTCGTAGTTATCCTGAAATCAAAGCCACTTTTCATTGGCTCGATTCCAATCGAATTAGACTAGCAATTTTCGAAAATGATCAAATTCGAAGTTATCATGAAATCAAAACCACTGGTCATTGGCTCGATTCCAATCGAATTAGACTAGCAATTTTCGAAAATGATCAAATTCGAAGTTATCATGAAATCAAAACCACTGGTCATTGGCTCGATTCCAATTGAATTAGACTGGCAATTCACCAAAAGCGAACAAACCCGATGTTATCATGAAATCAAAAACCCCGTTTCATTAGCTCGATTCCAATCGAATTAGACTAGCAATTCGCCAAAAGCAAACAAACCCGTAGTCATCATAAAATCAAAAACCACTTTCAATTGGCTCGATTCCAATAGAATTGGACTAGCAATTCGCCGAAATTGATAAACCCCGAAGTTATCATGAAATCAAAAACCACTTTTCATTGGCTTGATACCAATCGAATTAGACTACCATTTCAAAAAAAATGAACAAACACGAAGTTGTCATGAAATAAAAAACTACAGTTCATTGATTCGATTCCAATCGAATTAGACAAGCAATACGTAAAAAATGAACAAACCCGAAGTTATCATGAAATCAAAAACCACTTTTCATTGGCACCATACCAATCGAACCAGACTAGGAATTTTCGAAAATTATCAAATCCGAATTTATCATGAAATCAAAACCACTTTTCATTGGCTCGATTCCAATTGAATTAGACTAGCAATTCACCAAAAACGAACAAACTCGGTGTTATCATCAGATTAAAAAATCCCTTTTCATTGGCTCGATCTCAATCGAACTATGAAATCGAAAACCACTTTTCATTGGCTCGATTCCAATGAATTAGACTAGCAATTTTTTGAAAACGATCAAACTCAAAGTTATCATGAAATCGAAAGCCACTTTTCATTGGCTCGAATCCAATCAAAATAGATTACCAATTCGCCGAAAATTTTCCAACCCGAAGTTATCACGAAATAAAAAATCACTTTTCATTGGCTGAATTCCAATCAAATTAGACTAGCAATTAGCCGAAAATGAACAAACCCGAAGTTATCATGAAATGAAAAACCACTTTTCATTGGTTCCATTCCAATCGAATTAGACTAGCAATTCGTCAAAAAATAACAAACCTAAAGTTATCATGAAATTAAAAGCCACTTTTCATTGGCTCGATTCCAATCGAATTAGACTAGCAATTCGCCAAAAACAAACAAACCCGAAGTCATCATAAAATTAAAAACCACTTTTCATTGGCTCGATTCCAATCGAATTAGACTAGCAATTTGTTAAAAAATAACAAACCCAAAGTTATCATGAAATCAAAAACTACTTTTCATTGGCTCGATTCCAATCGAATTAGACTAGCAATCAGCAGAAAATGAACAAACCCGAAGTTATCATGAAATCAAAAACCACTTTTCATTGGCTCAATTCCAATCGAGTCAGACTAGCAATTCGCCAAAAATAAACAAACCCGTAGTCAACATAAAATCAAAAACCACTTTTCACTAGCTCAACTCTAATAAAATTGGACTAGCAATTCGCCGAAAATGTTCAAACCCGAAGTTATCATGAAATCAAAAACCACTTTTCATTGGCTCGATTCCAATTGAATTAGACTAGCATTTCGCCAAAAATGAACAAACACGAAGTTATCATGAAATCAAAAGGTATTTTTCTTTGATTCGATTCCAATCGAATTAGACAAGCAATATGCAAAAAACGAACAAACCCAAAGTTATAGTTAAATCAAAAACTACTTTTCATTGGCTCCATAGCAATCGAATCAGACTAGCAAGTTTCGAAAATTATCAAATCCGAATTTATCATGAAATCAAAACAACTTTTCATTGGCTCGATTCCAATCGAATTAGACTAGCAATTTTTTGAAAATGATCAAACCCGAAGTTATCATAAAATCGAAAGCCATTTTTCATTGGCTCGAATCCAATCAAAATAGATTAGCAATTCGCCGAAAATGATCAAACCCAAAGTTATCATGAAATAAAAAACCATTTTTCATTGGCTCGATTCCAATCGAAGTAGACTAGCAATTAGCCGAAAACGAACAGACCCAAAGTTATCATGAAATCAAAAACCACTTTTCATTGCCTCGATTCCAATCGAATTAGAATAGCAATTCGTCAAAAATGAACAAACCCGAAGTTATCATGAAATCAAAAACCACTTTTCATTGGCTCGATTCCAATAGAATTGGACTAGCAATTCGTCGAAAATGATCAAACCC
>NW_019229343.1:0-3517 GCF_002742605.1 Olea europaea var. sylvestris
GCAAAGTTCAATCAGTAAGAACCTTGATACATGTGCACTATGGTGTCCACTTTAGATTACACTTTACCAGATGACATTACCCTATTGGATAGTTTAAATTTCAAATAGTTTTCCCATCCGATTAACACTTCACAACAATGTAAGTGTCGAACAACGTGTCAAAAATCAGTGCACAAATAGCAATGTTCAATCAGTAAGGTCCTAGCTACATGTACACAATAGTGTACACTTTAGCATACGTTTTGCCACGTGACATTACCTTGGTAGACAATATAAATTTCGAACGATTTTCCCATCCAACTGACACCTGACAACAATTCAAGTGTCAAGCAACGTGTCAAAAATCGATGTACAAATAGCAAAGGTCAATCGGTAAGAACCTTTCTACATGTACACTACGGTGTACACTTTAGTTTACACCTTGTCACGTGACATTACCCTGTTGGACAGTTTAAATTTCAAACAGTTTTTCCATCCAATTGGTACTAGACAACAATGTAAGCCTCAAACAACGAGTCCAAAATCTGTGTACAAATTGTAAAGTTCAATCGGCAAGGACCTTGCTACATTACACAAAGGTGTACACTTTAGTTCACACTTTGCCACGTGTCATTACCCTGTCGTACACTTTAAATTTCAAGTAGTTTTCCCATCCAATTGACACTTGACAACAATACAAGTGTTAAACAACGTGTCAAAAATAGTGTACAAATAGCATTGTTCAATCGGTAAGGACCTAGCTACAAGTACACTATGGTGCACACTTTAGTTTACACTTTACCTCGTGACATTACCATGTTAGATAGTATAAATTTCGAACAGTTTTCCTATCCAGTTGACACTTGACAATAATGCAAGTGTCAAACAACGTGTCAAAAATTGGTGTACAAATAGCAAAATTCAATCGGCAAGAACCTTGATACATGTACACTATGGTGTACACTTTAGATTACACTTTGGCACGTGACATTACCCTATTGGACAGTTTAAATTTCAAACAGTTTTCCCATCCGAATAATACTTCACAACAATGTAAGTGTCAAACAACGTGTCAAAAATCAGTGTACAAATAGCAATGTTCAATCGGTAAGGACCTAGCTACATGTACACAATGGTGTACACTTTAACTTACACTTTCCCACGTAACATTACCCTGTTAGACAGTATAAATTTAGAACGGTTTTCCCATCCAACTGACACCTAACAACAATGCAAATGTCAAACAACGTGTCAAAAATCGGTGTACAAATAGCAAAGTTCAATCGGTAAGAACTTTTCTACATTTACAATATGGTGTACACTTTAGTTTACACTTTGCCACGTGACATTACCCTGTTGGACTGTTTTAATTTTAAACAATTTTCCCATCCAATTGAAACTAGACAACAATGTAAGCGTCAAACAACGTGTCCAAAATCAGTGTACAAATTGTAAAGTTCAATCGGCAAGGACCTTGCTACATTACACTATGGTGTACACTTTAGTTTACACTTTGTCACGTGTCATTACCTGTTGTAAAATTTAAATTTCAAACAGTTTTCCTATCCAATTGACGCTTGACAACAATGCAAATGTCAAACAACGTGTCAAAAATCAGTGTACAAATAGCATTGTTCAATCGGTAAGGACCCAGCTACATGTACACTAGGGTGTACACTTTAGTTTACACTTTACCTCGTGACATTACCCTATTAGACAGTATAAATTTCGAATAGTTTTCCCATCCAATATACACTTGACAACAATACAAGTTTCAAACAACGTGTCAAAATTCGGTGTACAAATAGCAAAGTTCAATTAGTAAGAACTTCGATACATGTACACTATGGTGTACACTTTACCACGTGGACAGTTTAAATTTCAAACAGTTTTCCCATCCGATTAACACTTCACAACAATGTAAGTGTTAAACAACGTGTCAAAAATCAGTATACAAATAACAATGTTCAATCGGTAAGGACCTAGCTACATGTACACAATGGTGTACACTTTAGCCAACACTTTGCCACGTGACATTACCCTGTTAAACATTATAAATTTAGAACGGTTTTCCCATCCAACTGACACCTAAAAACAATGTAAGTGTCAAACAACGTGTCAAAAATCGATGTAAAAATAGCAAAGTTCAATCGGTAAGAACCTTTCTACATGTACACTGTGGTGTACACTTTAGTTTACACCTTGTCACATAACATTACCCTATTGGACAGTTTAAATTTCAAATAGTTTTTCCATCCAATTGACACTAGACAACAATGTAAGTGTCAAACAACGTGTCCAAAATCTGTTTACAAATTGTAAAGTTCAATCGGTAAGGACCTTGCTACATTACACTATGGTGAACACTTTAGTTTACACTTTGCCACGTGTCATTACCCTGTTGGACACTTTAAATTTCAAACAGTTTTCCCATCTAGTTGACACTTGACAACAATACAAGTGTCAAACAACTTGTCAAAATTTGGTGTACAAACTGCAAAGTTCAATCGGTAAGAACCTTGATACATGTACTGATGCGAACCCCGTAGCAATGGAAACTATGAAACCCATAATGAGATTGATGAGGAAACCCAAGAACGCCAATACTAACCTGGTTTTGGATCTTGAACCCCAAGAATTGAACTAAGAAACCCTATATTAGCGAAGAACCTAAAACCCCTTGAATTACAATTAAAAGAACCCACAATTCAATTGATTTGAACGCCACAAGAAGTTGAATCTTGATAAGTTCCAAGATTGTCCAAGAAGAAGAATAAATTGAAAGAATAATTCTCTCTCTATAATATTAAGCAATAGTCAAAGTTCAAAGGTTTTTACAATGAAAAATTATTCTCCTATTTATACTATTCCTCGAATAGGAGTCAAAAGGAAATATAATTCTAATAATCTAACAAAATTCCTAAAATATTCGTCCAATATGGTAGGAGTTTGATTAAGAATGAAGTTCTAGTAAAATAAGGAAAAACAAGGAAAAAAGGAAAATCGTGTTCAGAAATGAACCATGCGATCGCATGGTTATAACTCGTGCGGCCGCATGGTAATAAAATTTCGACCATTGAATTCTCAGTCTCATGTCGTGCGATCGCACCGTGCGACCGCATGGTTACACTGCCCACTCTCATCTTCGGCTGCTTGAAACGTATTGATCCATTTTGTTTCAGCCTTCGACCCGAACACGAAACTTGTCCCATTTTGAGTCCCGAACATGGTTCCATCAGTAGTTTCTTGAACGAGCAATCCCATCCCTTGTTTCACTTGCTTTACCCTTGATCGCGTCATTAGTCCGCCATCGACTATCAATGGGTCTCATCTCGCACTTGCCTTCTTCGGGCTCGACTCCTGGATCATATCATCCCCTCCCTCTTCAAAAGGATTCGTCCTCGAATCTTAACCTACATCAAACAGAGAGAGATCAGGTACATTAAAAGTAGCTGAAACGTTATACTCACCAGGTAAATCCACTTTGTATGCATTGTCATTGATCCTCTCGATGATTTGAAATGGTCCATCGCCTCGT
>NW_019229344.1:0-3517 GCF_002742605.1 Olea europaea var. sylvestris
TCAAAAACTACTTTACATTGGCTCGATTCCAATTGAATTAGACTGGCATTTCGCCAAAAATGAACAAACTCGAAGTTATCATGGAATCGAAAAACACTTATCATTGGATCGATTCCAATCGAATTAGACTAGCAATTTTTCGAAAACGATCAAACCCGAAGTTATCATGAAATCGATTACAACTTTTCATTGGCTCCATTCCAATCGACTTAGACTAGCAATTCGCCGAAAATGATCGAACCTGAAGTTATCATGAAATCGAAAACCACTTTTCATTCGATCAATTCCAATCGAATTAGACTAGCAATTCGCAAATAATGAACAAACTGGAAGTTATCGTAAAATCGAAAACCACTTTTCATTGCCTCGATTCAAGTCAAATTAGACGGGCACTTTGCCAAAAATGAACAAACCCGTAGTTATCATGAAATCGAAAACCACTTTTCATTGGCTCCATTCCAATTGAATTAGACTTGAAATTCGCCAAAAATGAACAAACTCGTAGTTCTCATGAAATCGAAAATCGCTTTTCATTAGCACCATTCAAATCGAATTAGACTAATAACTCGCAAAAAATGAACAAACCCAAAGTTGCCAGGAAATCAAAAACCACTTTTCATTGGCTCGATTCCAATCGAATTAGACTAGCAATTAGCTGAAAACCATCAAACTTGAAGTTATCATGAAATCTAAAACCACTTTTCATTGGCTCGATTATAATCGAATTAGACTAGCATTTTGCAAAAAAACAAACAAACCCGAAGTTATCGTGAAAACAAAATTACTACTTTCCATTGGCTGGATTCCAATCGAATTAGACTGGCATTTCTCCAAAAATGAACAAATCCGAAGTTAGCTTGAAAATAAAAAACTACTTTTCATCGGCTCGGTTCCAATCGAATTAGAATAGCAATTTTTCGAAAATGATCGAACTCAAATTTATCAGGAAATCGAAAACCACTTTTCATTGGCTCGATTCCAATCGAATTAGACTAGCAATTAGCTGAAAATGATCAAACCCAAAGTTATCATGAAATCGAAAACCACTTTTCATTGGCTGGATTCCAATCGAATTAAACTGGCATTTCGCCAAAAACGAACAAACCCGTAATTATCATGAAATCGAAAACCACTTTTCATTGGCTCCATTCCAATCGAATTAGACTAAAAACTCGCAAAAAATGAACAAACCCGAAGTTATCATGAAATCGAAAACCACTTTTCATTGGCTCGATTCCAATCGAATTGGACTAGCAATTCGTAAAAATGAACAAACCCGAAGTTATCATGAAATCGAGAACCACTTTTCATTGGCTCGATTCCAATCAAATTGGACTAGCAATTCGTAAAAAATGAACAAACCCGAAGTTATCATGAAATCGAAAACCACTTTTCACTGCCTCGATTCCAATCGAATTAGACTTGCAATTCTCCAAAGACGAACAAACCCGAAGTTATCATGAAATCGAAAACCACTTTTCATTGGCTCCATTCCAATCGAATTAGACTTGCAATTCGCCAAAAGTGAACAAACCCGAAGTTATCATGAAATCGAAACCCACTTTTCATTGGCTCGATTCCAATCGAATTAGACTAGCAAATCGCCGAAAACGAACAAACCCGAAGTTATCATGAAATCGAAACCCACTTTTCATTGGCTCGATTCCAATCGAATTAGACTAGCAAATCGCCGAAAACGAACAAACCCGAAGTTATCATGAAATCGAAACCCACTTTTCATTGGCTCGATTCCAATCGAATTAGACTAGCAAATCGCCGAAAACGAACAAACCCGAAGTTATCATGAAATCGAAACCCACTTTTCATTGGCTCGATTCCAATCGAATTAGACTAGCAAATCGCCGAAAACGAACAAACCCGAAGTTATCATGAAATCGAAAACCACTTTTCATTGGCTCGATTCCAATCGAATTAGACTTGCAATTCGCAAAAGACGAAGAAACCTGAAGTTAACATAAAATAAAAAAGCACATTTCCTTGGCTCCCTTCCAATCGAATTAGACTAGCATCTCACCAAAAACGAACAAACCCAAAGTTATCATGAAATCGAAAACCACTTTTCATATGCTCGATTCCAATCAAATTTGACTTGCAATTTGCCGAAAACGAACAATCCTGAAGTTAACATGAAATCGAAAACCACTTTTCATTGGCTCGACTCCAATCGAATTAGACTAGCATTTCGCAAAAAAAGATCAAACCCGAAGTATCATGAAATCAAAAACTACTTTCCATTGGCTCTATTCCAATCGAATTAGACTTGCATTTTCCCAAAAATGAACAAACCCGAAGTTATCATGAAATTGAAAACCACTTTTCGTTGGTTCGATTCCAATCGAATTAGACTTACAATTCGCCAAAGATGAACAAACCCGAAGTTAACATAAAATCAAAAAGCACATTTCATTGGCTCCCTTCCAATCGAATTAGACTAGCATCTCGCCAAAAACGAACAAACCCGAAATTGTCATGGAATCGAACAACACTTTTCATAGGCTCAATTCTAATCGAATTAGACTTGCAATTTGTCGAAAACAAACAAACCCAAAGGTATCATGAAATCGAAAACCACTTTTAATTGGCTCGATTCCGATCGAATTAGACTAGCAATTCGAAGAAAATGAACAAACCCGAAATTATCATGAAATCAAAAACCACTTTTCATTGCCTCGATTCTAATCGAACTAGACTAGCATTTCGCAAAAAACAAACAAATCCGAAGTTATCATGAAATCAAAAACTACTTTACATTGGCTCGATTCCAATTGAATTAGACTGGCATTTCGCCAAAAATGAACAAACTCGAAGTTATCATGAAATCGAAAAACACTTATCATTGGATCGATTCCAATCGAATTAGACTAGTAATTTTTCGAAAATGATCAAACTCAGAGTTATCATGAAATCGATAACCACTTTTCATTGGCTCGATTCCAATCGAATTAGACTAGCAATTAGCCGAAAATGATCGAACCCGAAGTTATCATGAAATCGAAAACCACTTTTCATTGGCTCCATTACAATCGAATTAGACTAACAACTTGCAAAAAATGAACAAACCGGAAGTTATTATGAAATTCAAAACCACTTTTCATTGGCTAGATTCCAGTCAAATTAGACTAGCAATTCGCTTAAAAAGATCAAACCCAAAGTTATCATGAAATCGAAAACCAATTTTCATTGGCTCGATTCTAATCGAATTAGTCGGGCATTTCTCCAGAAATGAACAAACCCGTAGTTGTCATGAAATCAAAAACCACTTTTCATTGGCTGCATTCCAATCGAATTAGACTATCAACTCGAAAAAAAAGAACAAACCCGAAGTTATCGTGAAATTGAAAACCAATTTTCATTGCCTCGATTCTAATCGAATTAGACTTGCAATTTGCCGAAAACAAACAAACCCGAAGTTTTCATGAAATCGAAAACCACTTTTCATTTGCTCAATTCCAATAGAATTAAACTTGAAATTCGCAAAAAATGAAGAAACCCGAAG
>NW_019229345.1:0-3517 GCF_002742605.1 Olea europaea var. sylvestris
AAAAAAAAAAAAAAAAAAAAAGACGAAGAGGCATAATGAGAAAAATACACTTGAGGCAATTAGAAATAACTATAAGCACTATTTCTGCTTAGCTAAGCCTTGGATATTTAATTGTGAATTTGGATTTCTAGTGAAATTACTATTCTAGGTAATGTTTGAAAACACTTAAAATTTAAGGAGAAATAACACTTATAGTAACTTTCATTGGTGAAACTTAACCAAACATCAGTGACAAAGGAATGCATATTGTAATATCAACCTTAGAATAAACATCCTGGGTAGGAGACTGAAAAAATAAAATTGGAGATGTGTAACATACGAGAGAAAAAGAAAATATTTGACTATTAAGGGTCGGGAAATAACCAATTTAAGGATTTAGGATGATTCGATTGACTATGCAAACAAATATTGATTGAGCATTTGATAAGTGAGAATTGGGTTTATTTGCTTTACTTATGAACTCTATATGAATTATCAAACAAGAACAATAATTGATAGAAGTTTGGAAAACTTATTAATGCTTTAATTATTTATTTTTGTTTGCTTGCATGTGCTTAGGACGAACAAAAACTTAAACTTGTGAGTGTGATAAATGCATATGATGCACATATTTAGGACTTTCTTGCTTAAGTATTTAAAGTGAATTGAGTGAATATATACTTAAACAAGTGTAAAAGATGTTAATCGTATGAAAAATCCAATTTTTGATACACTAGGATGAAATTGGTGAGAAATAGGTGGAATTGAAGCCTAATTGAAGTTAATTTGAAGTATTTGAAGGTCGACCAAATTACAATCAATCAATTGGAAATATTATTGGAGCAACCGGAGGAAATTCACAAGTTTTGGGAGTTAAATTTAATATTTAAAAATTATGGGGACTAAATTACAAACTATTAAAAACTTACAATCGAATCAAATGGATAAATTTTGGGATGGTGAGGATCTAATAATAACTATTAGAAGATGAAGGACTCAAGCTGGACGAAGTTATGAAATATGGGGACCAATTTGAAAATGAATAAAAAGTTATTACTCCATGTGATAGCTATGGTATAATTTAGTTGCGATTGCAACTACAAAAAAATCAATATCACTAGGCAATACCCTGCGATAGAATCATGACAAGTGCAATTTAAGTAAAACGGAAACTAATTAGTAGATCAAATTTTGGTTTGTGACTAAAGTCTACTGAATAATGAAATCAAGTTAATATGATTGAAAAGATTATGAGATTAGGTAGTTAGAATTTTCGATTTCGTTTAGGTTAACATTCATTTAATTTCAATTCATTCAACCATTTTTTTATATGTGCCAGCGATTGAATTAATCTAATGTAGGTAGTGATATCTCTCGAGTAATACTAATCCTATTCATATGTCCAAATTTACTATATCTCTATGTAAATTCACAAACATATGAACGTATTAAATATATAAATTCAATATGGATCTCATAGCCTATAATTATCTCTTGATCGTATAGTTCATATGTTATTTATTGTATGAGCTAGAATCATACATCATCTCTTAGTCTCAATACTATCTCTAAATCATTCAATTATTGCACAAGCAATCGAAGCATTAATAACACAATAAATAATTAACATGTATTGAAGTGGTATAGAGTCTTGGAATTAAATAAAATATTAAAAATCATGAGCTACATCGTCATCCTAACATAAAAGGTATTTAGCCACTTATAATATCAAAATTAAACAAATAAAAGTTAAATGATATCACTAAGATAAAATTAATCCAATCTATTTTTTATCTTCACTGCATGAATCCCAACAATTGCCCTTCATTTTTCTTCCTTGTCTAGTAGATCTCTCGTTAATTAGATGACCGAAACCGTGATGAATTTCTAAATTATTGGACAATTACTTTGTTGATTGATTGCACCAAAGTCTGAAAATTGAATTTTTTTTCTTCTCTGCTTCGTGTTCCCCGTCCGTGTCTCTCTTTGTGTGTGTATATACAATCTCCATTCCTTCCCAGCTTTCCAAAACCCATTAGAATTGTAATTGGTTGTCTTCTATCCACTTTCTGCCGTAGTTTCCTCAAGCCAAGAGGAGTCTTTTCCCATATAAAGTTCATTCCTAGCAACTATTCCAATGCCCAATTTAATTCTAATTAAACTCTAGTCCTTCAATTTCTCATATCGTGGAAGTTGATCCCAAAATTGTGTGTTTCATCCAAATTTTCTCCTTCTAGATTCGATCTCAAGTTTTCTCCTAAAATAATCCAAAAAATACAGATAATTAAGTATCCAATCCAAAATAATACTAACAAAAGCAACTTTTGGTGACGTAAATATGTGTAAATTTAACACTTATCACTTGGTATTGTGGTCAATCATAATGTTGAGCTTAAGCAGCCTGATATTAAGACAACAGTCTTACATGGAGAACTTGATGAGGACATCTACATGCAGGAGGCAGAGGATTTTATGGTTACAGGAAATGAAGAATATGTGTGCTCGTTGAAAAAGTCCATTTATGGCTGGAAACAGTTGCCTAGGTACAGTGATATAAAATGTTTGACTCATTTATAACTTCATGGCTTCAAAAGAAGCAATTATGATAGATGTGTCTACTTTAAGAAGTGTGGTTTTGGATCGTTTGTATACATACTCTTATATGTTGATGATATGTTGATAGCAGCCAAGGATAAGGGGAAATAAGAAAGTGAAAGCCCGGCTCATTAAGGAATTTGAAATGATAGACTGAGGTGCTATAAAGAAGATATTTGGAATGGAGATTCTTAGAGATAGAATAAGAAAATTATAACAAAGTTAGAAAGGTCACATTGAGAAAATTCTCTACAGGCACAATATACAAAATGCCAAAGCTAATAAGCAAACTTCCATTTACTTTATCTCCACAATCAAATGATGAGGTTGTATACATCACAGGTTCCATATTCTAGTACAGTGGGATCTCTCATATATGATATGGTTTTGTTCACATCTAAATTTATCATAAGTAGTTAGTGTAGTTAGTAGATGTATGGCAAATCCTGGTAAAAAAACATTGAAAAGCAGTTCAATGTATTTTCAATTGTGTGCATAACTCTACTAATGTTTATTTACATTTTGAGAAAACTACAGATGGAATTATTGGCTATATTGATTCTGATTTTGTTGGAGATCTTGATAAGAAAAGATTTCTTAGAAGGTATGTTTTTACTATTGGTGGTTGTGCTATCGGGTGGAAAAATACTTCACAAACTATTGTTGCATTATCTACCATTGAGGCTGAGTAAATTGCTATTACAAAGGCTTGTAACGAAGATATTTGGTTAAAAAGACTATTTGGTGAACTTAGTGAAGACTTGTAGAATACCACAATCTTTTGCGATAGTCAAAGCTCTATTTTTCTCACTAAAGATTTCATTAGAGGCACATTGATGTACATGCCATTTTGTGCATGATGTTATTCCTCATGGTGATATTGTTGTGAGAAAAGTTAATACCCAAGATAATCCTACTAATATGATGATCAAGTCACACACCC
>NW_019229346.1:0-3517 GCF_002742605.1 Olea europaea var. sylvestris
ATGTCATTCATGAGCATTTTCATCCACACGCACGATATGTGATCATGGTTGAAAACTCAGCGTGTGAAACATGATTTCAAATCTAGTTTTCCATATAAATGTTTAAATGAGCACTACTAGGACACCGAGGCATGTGAGGCATGCTTATGAGATATGTTTTGGCATCATGGGTGATACTTCCGTGTAATCGCAAAGGTAAACAGGGGGATGGACCTTTGGTGATCACTGGAGGGTGGACCACTCAACTATGCCCTTGTGATATTATGATTATTGACGTTGTCAGGTGGGATACTTGGGGAATGGGCCTCCAGTGGTCAAGGGAGGATGGTCCACTCACTGATATCGATTGCAATACGCCATTTGATTATTGATTATTGATATTGATATTATGTAGAGCTCAATCCGGTGCATAGTAGGTGGATCAAGGGCCCAATGAAATGAAACATTTTAAATGAAGTTATTCTGAGTTAACTTTGATGAATACTTGAATATGTCGCGTCTTTAGCAAAATGTTTAAAATGAATGACACGGTGTCATATGTCATTGGAACTCGTACTCATCACATGCATGATTTTGCTTACTAAGCATTAGCTTATGTAGTTCTTGCATCGTAGGTGAGCATGAAACTATATAGAGATCATGGCTAGCGGAGGACATCTTACGAGATTTCAGAGTTTGTTGTACATGGATGATGACCTGTAGTATTATTTTGTGGGCTGTTGTTTTGAGCTTACGACTATTATGTTATAATTTGGGGATCCTGTATTGTATAACTTTTGAAATTACCTATAGTTATGTTTATAACTTTAGATCATATGTGTTGGATTATGATTATATGATCCTTGGTTTCGATATATCATATGATCATCATAGGTGAATGGGGGTGTGACAGAGAGTGGTATCAAAGCGAGATTGTAATTCTATAAACTATCCATGTACATGATCTCGAGTACAAAATAGCACAGTTAAAGCCAGTAATTTTTATTTTGTTGCATTATTTTTGCATATTTCATGAATGATATTGACCAATCTTTATTTACAGCCATCATGAGAACCAAAGATGCTAGTAGTAATAGAGCTAGAACTCCAGGGCAAGAGGTGTCTATTCAAGATGACAATCGGGATGTTGTTATTGATAGACTTACGGAATTAGTTGAGCGTTAATCTCAACAAATTTAGAAATCAATACAACAAAAAGAAAGGGAAAAACAACAAAGTATTGAATTCTTACAACTACAACAAAGGGTTGAACATATTGAGACAGCTGGAGAAAGATTTAGAAAATTAAACCCTCCAACATTTGAGGATGTATTAGATTTGATTTAATTTGCTTAGAACGTGGATGATGGTAGATGAAAATGCAACGTGCTATGGAGAAGCTGATGACTTAATGTTTTTATTTCGTGATACTATTCTAATAAAATTTTTATCAATTAGTTATGTTTCACAGATAAGTACAATTACAATTCATCATAAAAAAGTGATGATAAGATTTAGAGTTGCTGTTTTTAAAAATTTCAGCTTCTGTCCTCGTAAAAATTCGTAACTCAGTCGTTACATAAAATTTTTGACAAGACCAATGGGGTTTGATAACCTAATTGGTTAGCTACTGAATAAACTGGAAATCTTGTTAATCCGATGTCTATAGATTTTGTATGTAATTAATTAAGTAAACTTTACTGGTTTATCTTCCAAACCGAGTTGTTGTAGGATTTTGAAAAATATTTTAGTCCTTATATAGTCGAAAGAAACCGTTTTTTGGATATGTCATATTATAAGATGTTTCCTACCATTCCTTGATATTTCGTGAAGTTTCAAGATTGATAACTATGTAAATCAATTTATTTTGGCACTTGCCATGTGAAATAGAAAAAATAAAACAGCTTTGTTTTATTTACTATTTAAAAATGTGCATACATGAAAAATTTATTTAAAACCTTTTATTTAATTGGTAAACACATGCATGCCATTCATTGTCTATGTAATAATTCTTAAGTGAATTCCTAAATTTAATCTTTATGTTTTCTATATTTGAACAAGTCAAAGTTCTATCTTGGTCCGAGTGGGGATAGCATTTCTCTTCTGCATGTCCACGGAGTTTTGAAAAATCCAAACATCTCAGAGATAGATAGAGAGGTAGGAATTTCTCGAACGAACCGCACTCCTTCGTATACGTCAGGAGTCCATTGATGAGAAGGGGCTAGGGAAAGCTTGAACCCAGTTCCTACACTGATGAATATGAGCGCAATTGAAATTCCTGGGGAGTTATACATTTGTGTATTGATAAGACCATTCACTATTTCTTGAAACTCGATCTCTCCCCTGGATGAACAGTTAACTACTAAATCTATCCATAAGGTACAACTATTTTAGTGACATTTCGGTCAATTTGGGCCAAAGCGTTACATATCAAGGATTTCATATTTTTGGCATTCAACAACTTCATAGACTTCATAATTTTGTGAATAAGGGGTCATGTTCCTTCAAAACTTTGTTTCCTCGATTCAATAAATTATTGGGTCAACCTTCAAATCGAGATTTTAGCTTTGTTGGGATTCTGATTCAATCTAGTGTAGGTTTCGAAGCTACCATCGCTATGCGGATATATCAATTCTTTTCAAATCATTTAATCAGATCATGAGATACAAATAAACTATATCAATCTTTGGCTTAGGAATTATAGAACTAAATTACATTTGTGCAATTTCTTTTAACAGAATGTTAGAAACTGTAGGACTAGTTTTGAAGATACGCGATCAATGCAGAGTTCCTTTCTAAAAGGAGACTATTCAATCATTTATATTTCATGGAGTTGGCATATAAGAGTTAGTTGCAAATAACACTTTTAGAGGTTATATATATAGAATAGTTAAGGACTTGTTTATTGTGATGCAAGTTATAATAGAAGTTATTAAGTCTTAACATGTAATAATTGTCACAACAAAGAATTTGATTAGAGAATAGTTCAAATCATGACATAAGATGAAGTTTCGGAGAACATGAAAATTAGCAACTAGAACTTCAAATTGGGAAATAATTGAATTTTTTTAAGGTTCAAAAAAAATGAAAAACTAAGAATGTAAATTTTGGTCATTAAGGTGTTATTTAAGGCATGGGTCAAATTGTTGATTAATGGGGTTTTATTTATAGTTTTGGAGGATAACTTATTTAACATTCTAGATACTTTATGAATTCTTGCATGAAACAGTTGAAATTTATTAAATTGTTGGATATTTAATGAGACAGAGTGATGGTTCTGTTAGATTTTTGACCTATGATTTTTTTGAATATGGTTTGGAGAAAGGGTTGCGCCAAGTTTTATGCGTTCTGAGTGAAATTTTGTTGATGGGATTTACTGATATTCAAGAATGTGTCCTCTGTTTCTAAGGCTTAATAAATAAATATTAGATTTTAATGTTTTGAAGAGAACTTGACCTTGTACAATTGAAGAGATCTCGATTTAGGAAAAATAAGAAAAAATGCAAGATAGAAAATAATCACACCAAAGAAGAAGCAA
>NW_019229347.1:0-3516 GCF_002742605.1 Olea europaea var. sylvestris
CGTGTGCAAAAGTTACGCTCAATTCTTCTTCCGCCGACTCTCCAAGCGTTCTCAATATACAAGCGCTCATTCCTTCGAAAAATTGTCAAAATCACCAAGCGTTCTCAATATACAAGCGCTCATTCCTTCGAAAAATTGTCAAAATCACTCGTACGCCAAGACGAAGTGGTGAGTTCAATCCTACATTTCCAAAAAGTACTTATGGGCCCAAAACGGACACCGTGTGGAAAATTTATGCTCAACTCCTCGTCCGCCGACTCTCCAAGCGTTCTAAATATGCAAGTGCTCATTCTTAGGAAAAATGGCCAAAATCCCTCGTACGTCACGACGAAGTGGTGAATTCAATCCAAAACAGTCGCTACATTTCCAAAAAATACTTATGGGCCCAAAATAGACACCGTGTGTAAAAGTTACGCTCAATTCTTCGTCTGCCGACTCTCCTAGCATTCTAAATATGCTTGTGCTCATTCTTTCAAAAAATGGCCAAAATCCCTCGTACATCATGATCAAGTGGTGAGTTCAATCCAAAACGGTCGCTACATTTCCAAAAAGTACTTATGGGCCCAAAACGGACACCGTGTGCAAAAGTTATGCTCAATTCTTCGTCCGTCGACTCTCCAAGGGTTCCAAATATGCAAGTGCTCATTCTTTCGAAAAATGTCCAAAATCCCTCATACGTGACAACGAAGCGGTGAGTTCAATCCAAAACGGTCGCTACATTTCCAAAAAGTATTTATGGGCCCAAAACGGACACTGTGCGCAGAACTTACTCTCAATTCTTCGTCCGCCGACTCTCCAAGCATTCTAAATATGCTTGTGCTCATTCTTTCAAAAAATGGCCAAAATCCCTCGTACATCATGATCAAGTGGTGAGTTCAATCCAAAACGGTCGCTACATTTCCTGAAAGTACTTATGGGCCCAAAACGGACATCGTGTGTAAAAGTTAAGCTCAATTCTTCGTACGTCGACAATCCAAGGGTTCCAAATACGCAAGTGCTCATTCTTTCGAAAACTGGGTAAAATCCCGCATACGTCCCGATGAAGTGGTGAGTTCAATCCAAAACGGTCGCTACATTTCCTGAAAGTACTTATGGGCCCAAAACGGACATCGTGTGTAAAAGTTAAGCTCAATTCTTCGTACGTCGACAATCCAAGGGTTCCAAATACGCAAGTGCTCATTCTTTCGAAAACTGGGTAAAATCCCGCATACGTCCCGATGAAGTGGTGAGTTCAATCCAAAACGGTCGCTACATTTCCTGAAAGTACTTATGGGCCCAAAACGGACATCGTGTGTAAAAGTTAAGCTCAATTCTTCGTACGTCGACAATCCAAGGGTTCCAAATACGCAAGTGCTCATTCTTTCGAAAACTGGGTAAAATCCCGCATACGTCCCGATGAAGTGGTGAGTTCAATCCAAAACGGTCGCTACATTTCCTGAAAGTACTTATGGGCCCAAAACGGACACCGTGTGCAAAAGTTATGCTCAATTCTTCGTCCGTCGACTCTCCAAGGGTTCCAAATACGCAAGTGCTCATTCTTTCGAAAAATGGAAAAAATCCCTCGTACTTCACGATGAAGTGGTGAGTTCAATCCAAAACGTTCGCTACATTTCCAAAAAGTATTTATGGGCCCAAAACGGACACTGTGCGCAAAACTTACTCTCAATTCTTCGTCCGCCGACTCTCCAAGCATTCTAAATATGCTAGTGCTCATTCTTTCGAAAAATGGCCAAAATCCCTCGTACATCATGATCAAGTGGTGAGTTCAATCCAAAACGGTCGCTACATTTCCTGAAAGTACTTATGGGCCCAAAATGGACACCGTGTACAAAAGTTACGCTAAATTCTTCGTACGCCGGCTCTCCAAGCGTTCCAAATATTCAAGTGCCCATTCTTTTGAAAAATGGCCTAAACCCCTCGTACGTCATGACGATGTGGTGAGTTCCATCCAAAACGGTCGCTACATTTCCAAAAAGTACTTATGGGCCCAAAACGGACACCGTGTGCAAAATTTATGCTCAACTCCTCGTCCGCCGACTCTCCAAGCGTTCTAAATATGCAAGTGCTCATTCTTAGGAAAAATGGCCAAAATCCCTCGTACGTCACGACGAAGTGGTGAATTCAATCCAAAACAGTCGCTACATTTCCAAAAAATACTTATGGGCCCAAAATAGACACCGTGTGTAAAAGTTACGCTCAATTCTTCGTCCGTCGACTCTCCAGGTGTTCTAAATAAGCAAGTGCTCATTATTTCGAAAAATGGCTAAAATCCCTCGTACGTCACGATGAAGTGGTGAGTTCATTCCAAAACGGTCGCTACATTTCCAAAAAGTACTTATGGGCCCAAAACGGACACCGTGTGCAAAAGTTACGCTAAATTCTTCGTACGCCGACTCTCCAAGCGTTCCAAATATTCAAGTGCCCATTCTTTTGAAAAATGGCCTAAACCCCTCGTACGTCATGACGATGTGGTGAGTTCCATCCAAAACGGTCGCTACATTTCCAAAAAGTACTTATGGGCCCAAAACGGACACCGTGTGCAAAAGTTACGCTAAATTCTTCGTACGCCGACTCTCCAAGCGTTCCAAATATTCAAGTGCCCATTCTTTTGAAAAATGGCCTAAACCCCTCGTACGTCATGACGATGTGGTGAGTTCCATCCAAAACGGTCGCTACATTTCCAAAAAGTACTTATGGGCCCAAAACGGACACCGTGTGCAAAAGTTACGCTAAATTCTTCGTACGCCGACTCTCCAAGCGTTCCAAATATTCAAGTGCCCATTCTTTTGAAAAATGGCCTAAACCCCTCGTACGTCATGACGATGTGGTGAGTTCCATCCAAAACGGTCGCTACATTTCCAAAAAGTACTTATGGGCCCAAAACGGACACCGTGTGCAAAATTTATGCTCAACTCCTCGTCCGCCGACTCTCCAAGCGTTCTAAACATGCAAGTGCTCATTCTTAAGAAAAATGGCCAAAATCCCTCGTACGTCACGACGAAGTGGTGAATTCAATCCAAAACAGTCGCTACATTTCCAAAAAATACTTATGGGCCCAAAATAGACACCGTGTGTAAAAGTTACGCTCAATTCTTTGTCCGTCGACTCTCCAGGCGTTCTAAATATGCAAGTGCTCATTCTTTCGAAAAATGGCCAAAATCCCTCGTACGTCACGATGAAGTGGTGAGTTCATTCCAAAACGGTCGCTACATTTCCGAAAAGTACTTATGGGCCCAAAACGGACACCGTGTGCAAAAGTTATGCTCAATTCTTCGTCCGTCGACTCTCCAAGGGTTCCAAATATGCAAGTGCTCATTCTTTCGAAAAATGTCCAAAATCCCTCATACGTGACGACGAAGCGGTGAGTTCATTCCAAAACGGTCGCTACATTTCCAAAAAGTATTTATGGGCCCAAAACGGACACTGTGCGCAGAACTTACTCTCAATTCTTCGTCCGCCGACTCTCCAAGCATTCTAAATATGCTAGTGCTCATTCTTTCGAAAAATGGCCAAAAT
>NW_019229348.1:0-3516 GCF_002742605.1 Olea europaea var. sylvestris
ATAAACGTGTAAAAAAAGTGCCTTCGGCGCGAAAAAAAGGTATAAAAAGGAAAAGAAAAGCGCAAGATCAGAAACACTTATATGATTCTTTGTCAATGATAAAACTATAGCAGTTATGAATTCCAACATAACTAAAAAAATGCCTCAGCATCGATTGTAAGTGCATAAAATCAAATTCAAGGAGGAACAGCAACTTGGGGTAAAAGTAAAGAGAACACACACTCATCTTTGAAAGCAGTCACACACTAAAAGAACTTAAAATCGGTTTAATCTTTCTTTCCCACGATTGGGATTTGCATTGATTTGGCCGTTTCTGTTGGAAAATTATGAGAAAGAAGAGGCGAGCGCACTCAAAAACAAGAATAATAGGCTTGAACAGGTCATTGTTGTCAATCGATATTTAAAGTTTTTTAGAGTGATTGAAAGGATTCATTGACAAATGGATTTTAAGATTAAATAAGTCTATTAGGAAGAAAACACGTAAGCACTTGTGCTTTCTTCTGAGAACATTCTATTAGAATTTCACGGAGTTCATCAGTCCACTTTGAGGAACTTTTTGTGACACGAAGTAGAGGCTTTCGAGACGGACTAAGACCCCATATAGAGAGTCTCCTTTCTCTATCGTTTGAAATATGGTCTGGTCTAGGGACCAAAAGTACTTCTTTAATGAATATGTTCCCTTTTTGTCAATGATAATAGTCACTGTCGAGATAGGGCACTGCTATTTACATCCACAATTTTTATATATACATCTATTTTTAAAAAAATAATTAAATTATATTTTTGATATTATGTGAATTTACCTAAATAGACATATATAAAATTGAACAAAAATATATTATTCTAAATTCACTTACTAATGTTTATTCTCATAAAATTTTTTAAACCTTTTTATATTGTTTTAGAGTTTGTATTTAACTAAAATTCTAATAATCATAAAACATCATCTTTAATTAAAATCATAAAACCCTAATCATAAAATATCCTCTTCAATGGAAATTCAAAAAAATAAAATAAAAAAAATCAACACATTATTAGAGTTTGATCTTTTCATGATATGAAAAATGGAATATTTTTTTAATGCTTTTTATAAGTATTGATTTGACAGATGAAAATATACGAGAAATTTCAATACTTATCCAATATTCTTACATTATAAAAGGAAGTAAAATTAAAATTATAAATTGAAACACAAACAACCAAAATTATGAATTTATAAGCAAAAATAATAATTAATCTATGATTCAAGGATGGATTTATTTGGTTGCATGAGCAGTATTTTTTTGGGGAATCCTATAAGTTTTTTTTAAAAAAAAAAAAGATTTGCTAGCCTTTATAACTAAATAATAAACCATCGACTTGACAATACAGGAAATAAAAATGTAAGAACCAGATTAAATGTTGATAGTGATTTGATAAATATATTGATTTTCGAAATTGTATTAGAAATGTATTTATAATGAGATGAATATATAAAATTTGTATGGATCAATAATGTTTAAATGAATAAATTTAATAAAGACAATATTGAAATTTGATGTTGATGAAACTAGTAATTTTTTAAAATTTTAAAATTTTAATAGAAATATATATAGAGTGAGATGCATATGTTAAAAAATTTGGATGCAAATAACGATAACCGGCTAGATATCACTTATCTCCTTTCGCTAAAAATGTAAACTGCAAGTACACGAATCGTATACAAGTAATAAAGTGGACTAATGAGTTTGGGTTGTCGATCCCATGATGAATGTTTTCTTGATTACACCATAGTCAATATGTGGAGTGACATACAATCTTGGAAAGAAAAAAAAAATAAAAATAAAATCCACATTCTATACTTCTAATTTATGGGTTTGGACTCAGAATTATGGATTCGTGGTTGAAGATAGAGATTTAAATGTGAAGATTGGGGTTCTTGATTCAAGATTCAATTCGGGTTTTCAACCATTCAATTTTGTCACTCTCCTCAATTGTTTAACTTTAATTTCCATGTTTTGATTCAATTGTCACTCTCCTCAATTGTTTAACCATTCAAGAGTCAATATGTCTCCATCAATTCTCACTGATGTTCTTATTTTCATACAATTTCCTGGATCTATGCAATAAAATGATGAGTGGCTAAATTTCTTTAGTTGGTATGAACATTCTAACCTAGTTAAATTGTTTAACTTTAATTTCCATGTTTTGATTTTTATTATGATTTTGTGTTGAATATTATCGTAGATTTAATGCCTTCTCATAAATTTGGTCGATCTATGAATTGTTTGTGAATTTGTTTCGAATTTGAAAGGTGAAACACCAATTTAGCACTACTTATAAAAATCGTGAATTTATGTAAGAGATAGTGGTATGCTTCTATTATTTGTGCGATCTTGATTTGGATTCTTGTGATTGAATGTACTTGAATATGTTGAAATTCATATACAGATATAATGCATTTACTTGTTTTGGTATGTTTGGTTCTATTCAATAGAGATTGTCAAATATTTATAAAGAAAAGAATTTGTCTAGTGATATATAATGAGATGTACTGAATGATGTACACCTCACTCACATGTGTATGGGACCCATGTGAAAGAAAGAATATTTTATACGAGTGGATCCTTCGTCCATGTGAGTGGGGTGTACACTATTAGGTACATCCCGATAAACCACTAACAAAACCATTATATAAAATTGATAATCAATATGGATTAAATAAATTATTATTGAGATAATAATCAAAATGGTCACTGAACTTTATAAAAGATTTTCACGAAGTCATTGAACTCTGATAATCAACCAAGTCATCACTAAATTTTGCAAAATATTTTCACGGGGTCACTAAACTTTAAAAATCACTACATTCATTACTAAACTGTGCAAAAGATTTCATAGAAGTCACTAATTCAGTGATTTCATTGGAAACATTTTGTACAGTTTAGTGATCTAGTAAAAACTTTTTGCAAAGTTCAGTAATGAATGAGGTAATTTTTAAAGTTTAGTGAGCTGATAGAAATATTTTGTAAAGTTCAGTGATGACTTCGGTGAAAATTTTAAAGTTTGGTGACATTTTGAAAACTTTTAGCAAAGTTCAGTGACCATTTGGGTTATTATCTCAATTATTATAGCTCCGAAGACAAAGTTAATTCATTGGACCGACCACTTTTAAAATAATCAAGTTTTTCTCTAATCTTGGATTTACAATCACTTTTGTTAATTCTTAGTTTAAAGATTGGAAAGTAAAAACCAATTTCCCTTTAATTTTGACATTGGATAAAGAAAATAATAGCAAGAAATCAGAACAATTTTTCTTTCGCGTGCGAATATCCACTGAAATGAAAGGGGGAAAAAACACTCAAACACACTTCACATTTTTCTATAAAATTCTTACAAATTAATTACATAAACATTAATTTATTTTGACGATAAATAGAGACATTATTTTATTTTATTTTATTTTATTTTTTATTCTAGATGGTCGGATAATAAGAGTAACTTAAGTTAGATAAACGTTGAACAATTTTTCAGCTC
>NW_019229349.1:0-3516 GCF_002742605.1 Olea europaea var. sylvestris
GGTGTAATTTCGTCATTTTTTGCGACTGTGTCGGAATTGGCTAAAATTTTATCTGGTTGATCGGAAACAAAAATCGCGCCGGGAGCAATTTCTTCATTTTTCTCGATAGTGTCTGAATTGGCTGAAATTTGACAGGTTGATCGGAAACAAAAATCGCGCCGGGGGCAATTTCTTCATTTTTCGCGACGATGTCGGAATGGGCTGAAAATTGACAGGTTGATCAGAAACAAAAATCGTGCCGGGGGTAATTTCGTCATTTTTCGCGACGATGTCGGAATGGGCTGAAAATTGACAGGTTGATCAGAAACAAAAATCGTGCCGGGGGTAATTTCGTCATTTTTCGCGACGATGTCGGAATGGGCTGAAAATTGACAGGTTGATCAGAAACAAAAATCGTGCCGGGGGTAATTTCGTCATTTTTCGCGACGATGTCGGAATGGGCTGAAAATTGACAGGTTGATCAGAAACAAAAATCGTGCCGGGGGTAATTTCGTCATTTTTCGCGACGATGTCGGAATGGGCTGAAAATTGACAGGTTGATCAGAAACAAAAATCGTGCCGGGGGTAATTTCGTCATTTTTCGCGACTGTATCGGAATGGGCCCAAATTTGACAGGTTGATCGGAAACAAAAATCGCGCCGGGGGCAATTTCGTCATTTTTCTCGACTGTGTCGGAATGGGCTCAAATTTGACAGGTTGATCGGAAACAAAAATCGCGCCTGAGGCAATTTCGTCATTTTTCGCGACGATGTCGGAATGGGCTGAAATTTTACTTGTTGATCGGACACAAAAATCGCCAGGGTGCAATTGCGTCATTTTTCTCGACTGCGTCGGAATTGGCTGAAATTTGGCAGTTTGATCGGAAATAAAAATCGCGCCGGGTGCAATTTCGTCATTTTTCTCGACTGTGTCGGAATGGGCTCAACTTTGACAGGTTGATCGGAAACAAAATTCGCGCCTGAGGCAATTTCGTCATTTTTCGCGACTGTGTCGGAATGGCCTCAAATTTGACAGGTTGATCGGGAACAAAAACCGCGCCTGGGGTAATTTTGTCATTTTTCTCGACTGCGTAGGAATGGGCTAAAATTTGACAGGTTGCACGGAAACCAAAATCGCGCCCACGGCAGTTTCGCCATTTTTAGGGACTGTGTCGAAATGGACTCAAATTTGACAGGTTGATCTGAAACAAAAATCGCGCCGGGGGCAATTTCTTCATTTTTCGAGACTGTTTCGGAATGGGCTCAAATTTGACAGGATGATCGGGAACAAAAACCGCGCCGGGTGTAATTTCGTCATTTTTCGCGACTGTGACGGAATTGGCTAAAATTTAACTGGTTGATCGGAAACAAAAATCGCCCCGGGGGCAATTTCGTCATTTTTCTCGACTGTGTCGGAATTGGCTGAAATTTGGGAGTTTGATCGAAAATAAAAATCGGGCCTGCGACGATTTCGTCATTTTTCTCGACTGTGTCGGAATGGTCTCAAATTTGACAGGTTTATCGAGAACAAAAATCGCCCAGGGTGTAATTTCTTCATTTTTCACGACTTTGTCGAAAATTGGCTAAAATTCGACTGGTTGATCGGAAACAAAAATCGCGTCGGGGGCAATTTCGTCATTTTTCTCGACTGTGTTGGAATTGGCTGAAATTTGGCAGTTTGATCGGAAATAAAAATGGCGTCGGCGGCAATTTCGACATTTTTCTCGACTGTGTCGGAATGGGCTCTAATTTGACAGGTTTATCGGGAACAAAAATCGCGCCGGGTGTAATTTCTTCATTTTTCGCGACTGTGTCGGAATTGGCTAAAATTTGACTTGTTGATTGGAAACAAAAACCGCGCCGGGGGCGATTTCGTCATTTTTCTCGACTGTGTCGGAATTGGCTGAAATTTGGCAGTTTGATCGGAAATAAAAATCGCGCCGGCGGAAATTTCGTCATTTTTCTCGACTGTGTCGGAATGGGCTCAAATTTGACAGGTCGATCGGGAACAAAAACCGCGCCGGGTGTAATTTCGTCATTTTTCGCGACTGTGTCGGAATTGGCTGAAATTTGACCGGTTGATCGGAAACAAAAACCTCGCCGAGGGCAAATTTGTCATTTTTCTCGACTGTGTCGGAATTGCCTGAAATTTGGTAGTTTGATCGGAAATAAAAGTCGCGTCTGCTGTAATTTCGTCATTTTTCTCGACTGTGTCGGAATGGGCTCAAATTTGATAGGTTTATCCCGAACAAAAACAGGCGCAGGGTGTAATTTCGTCATTTTTCACGACTGTGTCGGAATTAGCTAAAATTCGACTGCTTGATCGGAAACAAAAATCGCGCCGGGGGCAATTTCGTCATTTTTCGCGATTGTGCCGGAATGGGCTCAAATTTGACAGGCTGATCGGGAACAAAAATAGCGCCGGGAGTAATTTCGTCATTTTTTCCGACTGTGTCGGAATTGGCTAAAATTCGACTGGTTGATCGGAAACAAAAATCGCGTAGGGGGCAATTTCGTCATTTTTCTCGACTGTGTCGGAAATGGCTGAAATTTGGCAGTTTGATTGGAAATAAAAATCGCGCCGGGGTAATTTCGTCATTTTTCTCGACTGTGTCGGAATGGGTCCAAATTTGACAGGTTTATCCGGAACAAAAATCGCGCAGAGTGTAATTTCGTCATTTTTCTCGACTGGGTCGGAATTGTCGGAAATTCGGCAGTTTGATCGAAAACAAAAATCGCACCGGGTGCACATTCGTCATTTTTCGCAATTGTGCCGGAATGGGCTCAAATTTGACAGGTTGATCGGGAACAAAAATCGCCCAGGAGGTAATTTCGTCATTTTTCTAGACTGTGTCGGAATTTTCTAAAATTCGACTGGTTGATCGGAAACGAAAATCGCGTCGGGGGCAATTTCGTCATTTTTCTCGACCGTGTCGGAATTGGCTGAAATTTGGCAGTTTGATCGAAAACAAAAATCGCGCCGGGGGCAACTTTGTCATTTTTCGCGATTGTGCCGGAATGGGCTCAAATTTGACAGGTTGATCGGGAACAAAAATCGCGCCGGGGGTAATTTCGTCATTTTTCGCAACTGTGTCGAAATTCGCTAAAATTCGACTGGTTGATCGGAAACAAAAACCGCGACTGGGGTAATTTCGTCATTTTTCTCGACAGTGTCGGAATTGGCTGAAATTTGGCAGTTTGATCAGAAATAAAAATCGCGCCGGCGGCAATTTCGTCATTTTTCTCGACTGTGTCGAAATGGGCTCAAATTTGACCTGTCGATCGGGAACAAAAATCGCGCCGAGTGTAATTTCGTCATTTTTCGCGACTGTGTCGGAATTGGCTGAAATTTGACTGGTTGATAGGAAACAAAAACCACGCCGAGGACAAATTCGTCATTTTTCTCGACTGTGTCAGAATTGGCTGAAATTTGGTAGTTTGATCGGATATAAAAATCGCGCCTGCGGTAATTTCGTCATTTTTCTCGACTGTGTCGGAATGGGCTCAAATTTGACAGGTTTATCCGGAACAAAAACCG
>NW_019229350.1:0-3514 GCF_002742605.1 Olea europaea var. sylvestris
CGCTTGGATGGATGTGGTTGTTGGTCGCACTTGTGTGATGGTAACTCTACCAGATTGCCAATTGCTCATATTGTGTGCAATCAGACACCTCCAACTCAGGACAAGCCGAGTCTAATGACCATTCGTGAGGTATATATTCAGTATCTACCTTATATGCCATTGTTGTGGCTGTTGTTTTATAGTATTGAAAAAGAATAACACTGAATAAGTAGCAGTGCAAGATTTCATGAGTTTTATGGATGTTACTGTGAATTGAGTTACTTGCTGACTATTTGATGAACAAAATCAGGTTGAGGCAGTCTTCCATGAGTTTGGCCATGCGCTTCAACATATGCTGTAGAAATTCTAAGAGATTGTAACATATTTTTGTACAATATTGAGAACATTACCATAGCTAGAAGATTGAAATTAGGATGATTGTTTTCTCTCCTAATTTAGGAGATTCCTTTCCTTTTTCCCTCACCCTCGTTTATAAAATAACTTGTACTAGTAGTACTACAGTTATGAAATAATCAAGGAATTATCTTCCTGCTTTCATGGTATCAGAGCAAGGTTGGAGTTAATGACGGATGTCCCCGTTAATAACCAAAGCTCCACGACATCTGAATCTTCATACAACGAGGCAGAGAGTAATTCTACGATGGCCTTGACGGGATTAGATAATGCCTCCTTTCAACTCATGGTGGAGAAATTAAATGGAAGAAACTTCAAAGAATGGGCGCAATCAATAAAGCTGGTAATCGACGGTAAGGGAAAACTAGGGTACCTTACAGGAGAAACGCATAAACCAACAGATTCAGCCCTTTTGCAGAAGTGGAAATCCGAAAACTCAATGGTCACGGCGTGGTTAGTGAACTTCATGCATCCTTCAATTGGGAAAACATACTTATTCTTGCCAACCGTGAAGGACGTTTGGGATGATGCCAAGGAGATGTATTCGAACTCAAAAAATTCATCCCAAATCTTTGAAATCAAATCAAGATTATGTAGACAAAACAAGGAAAAAGAGATGTTACCAACTAATACTCAGAAATGATCTCTCTTTGGCAAGAACTCGATCTTGGAAAAAGATTGAGAATGCTCAAAAGATAGCGTAAAATACAAGAAAAGATTAGAAAACGAGCAAGTGTATGAGTTTCTCGCAGGTCTGAATCGCGACTTGGACAATGTAATAAATAATTATTTCACCATCTAAACATAAAAGAGAACACTAAATAATTTCTCTACACAAGTAAAATGATGACAAAATACATTGGTAACATCAAATTTAGGAAATTAAATACATTTTTGTTAATTAATCAAAGAGGAACTAACAGCATCATATATTTATATATATATGATGTGGAATGAGCATATATATAATAAAGACTAACCAGATAAAAGCGGGATCATTGCTCTCAACGGACAGGCTATTATCGACAGCTTTTGGAACGCCAAGAGACGCATTCTTGCCAACCGTGAAGGACGTTTGGGAAGATGCCAAGGAGATGTATTCGAACTCAGAAAATTTCTCTACACAAGTAAAATGATGACAAAATACATTGGTAACATCACATTTAGGAAATTAAATACATTTTTGTTAATTAATCAAAGAGGAACTAACAGCATCATATATATATATATATGATGTGGAATGAGCATATATGTAATAAAGACTAACCAGATAAAAGCGGGATCATTGCTCTCAACGGACAGGCTATTATCGACAGCTTTTGGAACGCCAAGAGACGCTGAACCGATGTTCATTATTGCCTTAACATGTTTGGCACACCAACCAGGGCCACCACCTCCTCTCATGGGTGGAGGTGAATTAACCTATTTAAGGAAGTGGAGAAAATAGATAACCCCCCATTGAATGAGGCACCATTACCACTTTTTTTTTTGGCCATTTGTTACATACATAAGCTCAATTTTGCTCTTCAATCTACTAAGTGTTTGGTCCCTTATCTGATCATGCCTCAATTATAAGTGTATTAGATAAAGCTCAAATCAATTCAAATTGTCTTATATATACCTAATTCTTAACATTGACAAAAAATAAAATAGGGAATGAACATTCAAATCTGATCTCTCGCGAGTATTGAACCACCTCGTCTTAAGGTTTAAAAGTGGCCCCATTTATTTAAATTTAGCATACTACTACTGGTATTTGCAAAATTAAACCATGAATGTGGCAAGTGAAGGGCCCTTAAACCTCTGTATTTTGAAAAGATAATCTCCAATCATAAGTAGCCATATACATATTCTTCCCCTCATAGCTAATGCATGCCAAATTCTCTATAAGAATAGCCCATACAAAATATCCAGGAGCAAAAGAGTCAGTCGCAACCAGTCCTGGGACGGCCCGAACTCGAGTCCTTGGTGGATCAAGCCCTGTTTCATTGTCCAGTGATAGATGCTCCAACCAACGCATAGGCCTAAAATTTCATCAAAACGCTCAATAGGTGTCAAAATCTTAATCAATATCCTAAAACTGAAACACAAAACAAAATCCAACTTTGCAATTCAAACCTCTTGAAAACCTCTGTAAAGCTACCGCTCCAAAGCTGCCTGCGAAAAAGGCCATCATAACAAGGCTTTCCCTCCCAAAGCTCCAGTCCTCCGATGACAATGTCAGGCACCAAAACAACGGGATGGAGCGAGGTCAGGCCTTCACGTTCAGCCTCGCTCTGGGCGGCTCGGGCACCTTAAGTCTAGGCAAATTACCGGGCAAACAATGAAATAGAAACAAGAGCAACCACCAGATGGTGCTCATGTACCCAATCATCCGACAGCATGAATCCATGCACCTCCATTCTTTGGGCTGTTTCTTCTGCTTCTTCCTTTTCAAGTTCTCTTCCAACACAGCAAAAACAGCACCTTGATTTTCAATCTCAACTTTGGGCGTCTCAATTGATTTCTTCTCATTAGTTTTTGATTGATCACATGAAGAATAATTGACGGGCTCAAGAAAGCAAGGCTTTCGAAAATGAAGAATATAAGCCATTGCAAATAATTATAGCTCAAGACTAACAATAATGATGATCCATCGATGAAAATATAACGATTTGAAACATGCAAAGTAGTTTAGTAGATATTTGGAGCTCAGTTGCTCAAGAATCAAAAGTATTTATCAATATAAACTCAGAAAGATGGACATGAAAAATTGTCGTGGAGCAAAAGATTATGGGGGTGTTGGCTGGAGGTACAGAGTGCTAAACCGCGTGATAGAGAATGAGATATGGAAGTGTCTGTACGCGTACCATAAAACAACACGAGACTTCTAAATTGAGTTTAAAATGAAAAGAAATTATAGTATCAATTTTCTTGAGCCATAATGATTCTAACAAAGATTTTTTCATTTAGAACATGTCTAAATTGCCTGCCTTTGTTAGTTATCACCACACTGTTGAGTGAGTTCCATTATGCTTTTTCTTTCGCAATTTTTACCTGTAAACGTCTCTCTCACTAAAATTTCCTTTGTCTGGAAGCATAAAATAGTCCTTAGAAACAGCGAAATGCGTAAAAATTCATC
>NW_019229351.1:0-3514 GCF_002742605.1 Olea europaea var. sylvestris
CCTCCATAATGTAATCTGAGTGCCAAGTCGATTTTCTTCTCTCCCGTGTTGATCGTCGAATATCTGGAGCACTAGATTTAACTTGTTCTTCGTGCTCTAGTGTTATTTTAGAAGTATCTATAACTTCTCGTTTGTCTCCAACTTTGACTGTAGTAGTCTCTGATTTTTTTTTTGAAGTGCTATCATTTCCTTTTTCCTGTATTTTGCCTTTCGCAAATATGACATCTCTGCTGATTATCACCTTGTGGGCAGTGGGATCCCACAGGCGATACCCCTTAACTCCATCAGCATACCCTAAGAAAATAAATTTTCTGGATTTTGGATCCAGCTTTGATGTTTCTTGGGTGTTGTACAGAACGTACATAGGACTTCCAAACACACGTAAGTGAGAATAATCAGTTGGTTTACCAGTCCATATTTCCATAGGCGTCTTTAGATCAATTGCAGTTGATGGCAACCAATTGATCACATAACAGGCGATTTTGACTGCTTCTGCCCAAAATGACTTGGCTAACCCCACAGTTCTCAACATTGCCCTTGTTCTTTCTAACAATGTTCTGTTCATCCGCTCTGCCACTCCATTTTGCTGTGGAGTGTATGCCACAGTGAACTGTCGCTTGATACCTTCTTGTTGACAGAAGTTATCAAATTCATCACTAGTATATTCTCCTCCATTGTCAGTCTTCAAACACTTAATCTTCTTTTCAGATTCAAGCTCCACACGCACTTTGAATATTTTGAAGACTGCGAACACGTCTGCCTTTTTTTTGATTGGATATACCCAACATCTCCTGAAGTAAACATTAATAAAAGATACAAAGTATCTTGCACCTCCTAGGGATATAACCGATGCTTGCCAAACATCGGAATGGACCAGCTCCAAGATAGCTTTACTTCTAGCAGTGGAACTACTAAACTTCAATCTGTGCTGCTTACTAGTAACACAATGCTCACAAAAGGGTAATGAAACCTTTTTGAGCCCTGGAAGAAGCTTTTGTTCTGAGAGAATTTTCAAACCACGTTCCGACATGTGAGCAAGCTTGCGATGCCACATCATCGTTAATTCTTCTGCTGAACCTGTCGATGCGACAAATGCTTCTCCTTTTTGTAGTGTCTCTTCTTTAAGCATGTACAAATTTGCAGCTATCTTTTCCGCTTTCACCACCACAAACGTGCCTTTAACTATTTTCATGATCCCATCTTGTATATGGGTCTTGCATCCAATGTTGTCCAATTGTCCTAGAGACAATAAATTTTTCTTTAGGCATTTTACGTGCCGTACCTCTTGAATAGTGCGAACTGTACCATTATACATTTTTAATTTGATGGTACCAATACCAGCAATTTCCAAAGCATGATCATTTCCCATAACACACAAATCCTCCTGGGATAGTCTCATATTGATGAAACCATTCCCTTATTGGTGTCATATGCCATGTAGCTCCTGAATCCATAAACCAGACATCAGAAAGTTTATTTCTGCCTTCAACAACTGTTGTTGCCTCGCTATATAGAATTTCACCATCATCTGAGGTACTTGCTACACAACCCTGAGCTTTTGATGTCTCAGGACCTTTTCCTTTAGGTTCTTCATTCTTCTTGAGACTCCAACAATCCATTTTTAAGTGCCCTTTCTTGCCACAGTAATGACACTTGACATTTTTTTTACTCCTGAATTTTGATCTACTCTAATTATGATTCCCACTGGAGCCACATTTCGTTGATCTCCCTCTCAACATCATTAAAGCTTCTGCCTGATTCGAACTTGTCAATCTGTTCTCCTTGTTCTTGTGCCTACTTTCCTCTTCAAGAACAGCAGTTGCAACATCATTGAAGACTAGAGTTTCAAGGTTGTTGGTCAAGTTGATGATGAGTTGATCATACGAATCTGGTAGACTTTGAAGTAAGATTTTAGCACATTCACCCGCCTCTATATTATGCTCCATTGATGTGAGATGTGAAAATAGAGTGTTGAGGGTGTTGATGTGGCCAGTCACCATAGTTGACTCCATCATCCGAAGGGTGTAAAGCTTCCTCTTCAAGAAGATTTTGTTGTGTAACGATTTGGCCTCGTACAGCTTTGTCAGCGTATCCCATATTTCTTTGGCCATCTTTTTCTCCGCCACACTTGACAATACTCCATCGGCTAGTGCAAGGTACAGATTAGCAACTGTGTTGCTATCCATCTCGTTCTATCGTCAATGATTTCCACAGGCCTTTGTCCAATTGCCGCCAAGCAATTATCTTTTCTCAAAACTGCTTTTATTCTCATTTTCCATAATGAGAAATTGTTCCCGTTGAACTTTTCAATCTCATATTTTGTCGCCATTTTTCACTAATACTATGATTGAACTTCGACCCTATACAGAACCTTGCTTTGATACCACTGTTGGGGAGAAAACGCTTGGGTCGAGTTTGGCTGACAAATAATAATATTGAGAAAACACAGCTAAAAATGGACACAGGTATTTACGTGGTTTACCCAATTTAGGCTACGTCCATGAACAAGTATAGGAGGATTTCACTATAGTAGGAGAATTACATCACACTCTCTAAATACAAAGAGATAACAACAATCAATCTCTCTTGTAATTAGGAGAAAACAAGTAGAAAAAAATTTAGGAGAAAAACAATAAATTTTCTCTCTTCTCTTCTCTCTACCTTACAATTTTCTCTCTTAATTTTTCCTCTCCATATGACACACTTTCTCTCAAACTCTTGCCCATATTTATAGAGATTTTTAACCTCCATAATTGCTTGGAAGAGTCAAAGTTCTACCACCTTCATTTGCTAGAATTCTCTACACATTTGACTTGTCAAGTAAATGGAGAAAGAAATTTTGAATTTCTCAACCTCCCTTGTATGCATGCATGGAGTCTTTCTTAACAATTAAGAAATCAATACCTTGTCCATTTGGTAAAAAAAAAAATGTGGCTATCATTAGTTGGAAACTCCAATTTTGCCACCACCACCACTTGCATGCATGTATGTATTTTTCTTACTTGTTAGGTAATGTTTTACGGTCAAAAATTGTGACTTTATTTTCAACAGCAGTTGCATTTGAAAAGATTGAAAGATCTCATTGCTCAAAGTGATGTATAATCGACCGGATGGCATCATCCCAAGTTATTGTAGAGCTGAACTCGACATTCTTGTAGTAATTCTTGCATTTATGTCCATTGAGGTGTGGAGGAAAAAGGTACTGTTTAAAGAAATTTATAAACTTTTTCTAGTTCTACTGCACGAAAACATGATCACTTTAAGCCCTTGTTTGAGCTCTATTATTTGGTAAAGAATGCGTTTTGGAATAATAGATTGATAGAGAATGTATGCTTAAAAAATAAGAAAAAAGTTTTAGATTTGCATGCAGTATTATTTTATTGAAGAATCACGTGATTGAAAAGAAGAGAGAGAAATATAATTAACCAAGAGCTAAGTTGCAAAGATGACGACACTTATGCTTATTTGACGTGGATTCCAAGGATGAATGATTATTTGAGGTCATCTCTTGCTT
>NW_019229352.1:0-3513 GCF_002742605.1 Olea europaea var. sylvestris
CAAAAACCACATTTCGTTGGCTCGATTCCAATCGAATTAGTCTTGCAATTTGTAAAAAATGAACAAATACGAAGTTATCACGTAATCAAAAACCACATTTCATTGGCTCGATTCCGATCGAATTACATTAGCAATTCGCTAAAAATGAACAAACCTTAAGTTATCATGAAATCAAAAACCACATTTCATTGGCTCGATTCCAATCGAATTAGACTAGCAACTTGCCAAAAATGAACAAACTCGAAGTTATCATGAAATCATAAACCATATTTCATTGGCTTGATTACAATCAAATTAGACTAGCAATTCGGCAAGAAACGAACAAACACGAAGTTATCTTGAAATCATAAACATCATTTCATTGGCTCGATTCCAATCGAATTAGACTAGCAATTCGCCAAGAAAAGAAAAAACCTGAAGTTATCATAAAATCAAAAAACACTTTTCATTGGCTCGATTCCGATTGAATTAGTCTAGCTATTCGCCAAAAATGAACAATCTCGAAGTTATCATCAAATCAAAAACCATATTTTATTGGCTCGATTCAAATCAAATTAGACTAGCAATTCGCCTAAAATGAACAAACCCGAAGTTATCATGAAATCAAAAACCACATTTCGTTGGCTCGATTCCAATCGAATTAGTCCAGCGACTCGCCAAAAAGGAACAAACCCGAAGTTATCACGAAATCAAAAACCACATTTCATTGGCTCGATTCCAATCGAATTAGGCTAGCAACTCAACAAAAACGAACAAACCCGTGGTTATCATGAAATCAAAAACAGCTTTTCCTTAGCTCGATTCCAATCAAATTAGTCTAGCTATTCGCCAAAAACGAACAAACCCGAAGTTATCACGAAATCGAAAACTACATTTCATTGGTTCGATTCCAGTCGAATTCGACTAATAATTAGCCAAAAATGAACAAACCCAAAGTTATCATGAAATCAAAAATCACATTTCATTGGCTCGATTTCAATCAGATTAGACTAGCAATTTGCCCAAAATGAACAAACTTGAAGTTATCATGAAATCAAAAACCACATTTCGTTGGCTCGATTCCAATCGAATTAGTCTAGCTATTCGCCAGAAACGAACAAAACCCGAAGTTATCACGAAATCAAAAACCACATTTCATTGGCTCGATTCCAATCGAACTAGACTAGCAATTCACCTAAAACGAACAAACCCGAAGTTATCTTGAAATCATAAACCACTTTTCATTGGTTCGATTCCAATCGAACTAGACTAGCAATTCGTCAAGAACCGAAAAAACCTAATGTTATCATGAAATCAAAAACCACTTTTCATTAGCTCGATTCCAATTGAATTAGACTAGCAATTCGCCTTAAACGAACAAACCCAAAGTTATCTTGAAATCATAAACCACTTTTCATTGGCTCGATTCCAATCGAATTAGTCCAGCTACTCGCCAAAAATGAACAATCCCGAAGTTATCATCAAATCAAAAACCACATTTCATTGGCTCGATTCCAATCAAATTAGACTAGCAATTAGCCTAAAACGAACAAACCCGAAGTTATCTTGAAATCAGAAACCACATTTCATTGGCTCGATTCCAGTCGAATTCGACTAATAATTAGCCAAAAACGAACGAACCCGAAGTTATCCTAAGATCAAAAGCCACATTTCATGGCTCGATTCCAATCGAATTAGTCCAACTATTCGTCAAAAATGAACAAACACGATGTTATCACGAAATCAAAAACCACATTTCGTTGGATCGATTCCGATCGAATTAGACTAGCAATTTGCAAAAAATGAAAAAACCCGAAGTTAGCATGACATCAAAATCCACATTTCATTGGCTCGATTCCAATCGAATTAGACTAGCAATTCGCCAAAAATGAACAAACCTGAAGTTATCATGAAATCAAAAACCACCTTTCATTGACTCGATTACAATCGAATTAGACTAGCAACTCGCCGAGAAATGAAAAAACCTGAAGTTCTCATGAAATCAAAAACCACTTTTCATTGGCTCAATTCCGATCAAATTAGTCTAGCTATTCGCCAAAAATGAAAAATCTCGAAGTTATCATCAAATCAAAAACAACATTTCATTGGCTCGATTCCAATCAAATTAGACTAGCAATTCCCCTAAAACGAACAAACCCGAAGTTATCTTGAAATCATAAACCACATTTCATTGGATCGATTCCAATCGAATTAGTCCAACTATTCGTCAAAAATGAACAAACACGATGTTATCACGAAATCAAAAACTACATTTCGTTGGATCGATTCCGATCGAATAAGACTAGCAATTCGCCAAAAATGAAAAAACCCGAAGTTAGCATGAAATCAAAATCCACATTTCATTGGCTCGATTCCAATCGAATTAGACTAGCAATTCGCCAAAAATGAACAAACTTGAAGTTATCATGAAATCAAAAACCACCTTTCATTGACTCGATTACAATCGAATTAGACTAGCAATTCGCCGAGAAATGAAAAAACCTGAAGTTATCATGAAATCAAAAATCACTTTTCATTGGCTCAATTCCGATCAAATTAGTCTAGCTATTCGCCAAAAATGAAAAATCTCGAAGTTATCATCAAATCAAAAACAACATTTCATTGGCTCGATTCCAATCAAATTAGACTAGCAATTCTCCTAAAATGAACAAACCCGAAGTTATCTTGAAATCATAAACATCATTTCATTGGCTCGATTCTAATCGAATTAGACTAGCAATTCGCCAAGAAAAGAAAAAACCTGAAGTTGTCATAAAATCAAAAACCACTTTTCATTGGCTCGATTCCGATTGAATTAGTCTAGCTATTCGCCAAAAATGAACAATCTCGAAGTTATCATCAAATCAAAAACCAGATTTTATTGGCTCGATTCAAATCAAATTAGACTAGCAATTCGCCTAAAACGAACAAACTCGAAGTTATCTTGAAATCATAAACCGCTTTTCATTGGCTCGATTCCAATCGAATTAGTCCAGCTACTCGCCAAAAACGAACAAACCCGAAGTTATCACGAAATCAAAAACCACATATCATTGGCTCGATTCCAATCGAATTAGGCTAGCTATTCGCCAAAAATGAACAATCCCGAAGTTATCATCAAATCAAAAACCACATTTCATTGGCTCGATTCCAATCGAATTAGGCTAGCTATTCGCCAAAAATGAACAATCCCGAAGTTATCATCAAATCAAAAACCACATTTCATTGGCTCGATTCCAATCGAATTAGGCTAGCTATTCGCCAAAAATGAACAATCCCGAAGTTATCATCAAATCAAAAACCACATTTCATTGGCTCGATTCCAATCGAATTAGGCTAGCAACTCAACAAAAACGAACAAACCCGTGGTTATCATGAAATCAAAAACAGCTTTTCATTAGCTCGATTCCAATCGAATTAGTCTAGCTATTCGCCAAAAACGAACAAATCGGAAGTTATCACGAAATCAAAAACTACATTTCATTGGTTCGATTCCAGTCGAATTCGACTAATAATTAGCCAAAAATGAACAAA
>NW_019229353.1:0-3513 GCF_002742605.1 Olea europaea var. sylvestris
CGATTTTTGTTCCCGATCAACCTGTCAAATTTTAGCCCATTCCGACACAGTCGCGAAAAATGACGAAATTGCCCCCGATGCAGATCTTTGTTTACGATCAACCTGTCAAATTTTAGCCCATTCCGACACAGTTGCGATAAATGACGAAATTGCCCCGGGCGCGGTTTTTGTTTCCGATCAACCTATCAAATTTTAGTCCATTCCGACACAGTCGCGTAAAATGACGAAATTGCCCCGGGCGCGGTTTTTGTTTCCGATCAACCTATCAAATTTTAGTCCATTCCGACACAGTCGCGTAAAATGACGAAATTGCCCCCGGCGCGATTTTCGTTTCCGATCAACCAGTCAAATTTTAGCCGATTCCGACACCGCCCCGAAAAATGACGAAATTGCCCACGACACGATTTTTGTTTCCGATCATCCTATCAAATTTTAGTCCATTCCGACACAGTTGCGAAAAATGACAAAATTATCCCCGGCGCGGTTTTTGTTCCCGATCAACCAGTCAAATTTGAGCCCATTCCGACCCAGTCGAGAAAAATGACGAAATTGCCCCGGGCGCGATTTTTGTTTCCGATCATCCTATCAAATTTTAGCCGATTCCGACACCGCCCCGAAAAATGACGAAATTGCCCCCGGCGCGGTTTTTGGTTCCGATCAACCTGTCAAATTTGAGCCCATCTCGACACAGTCGCGAAAAATGACGAAATTGCCCCCGGTGCGGTTTTTTGTTCCCGATCAACCTGTCAAATTTTAGCCCATTTCGACACAGTCGCGATAGATGACGAAATTGCCCCTGGCGCGACTTTTGTTTCCGATCAACCAGTCAAATTTGAGCCCATTCCGACACAGTCGAGAAAAATGACGAAATTGCCCCGGCGCGGTTTTTGTTCCCGATCAACCTATCAAATTTGAGCCCATTCCGACACAGTCGCGAAAAATGATGAAATTGCCCCCGGCACGATTTTTGTTTCCGATCAACCTGTCAAATTTTAGCCCATTCCTACACAGTCGAGAAAAATGACGAAATTTCCCCCGGCGTGATTTTTGTTTCCTATCAACCTGTCAAATTTTAGCCCATTCCGACACAGTCGAGAAAAAAGACGAAATTGCCTCCGGCGTGATTTTTCTTTCCGATCAACCACCCAAATTTCAGCCCATTCCGACACAATCGAGAAAAATGACGAAATTGCACCCGGCGAGATTTTCGTTTCCGATCAACCAGTCAAATTTTAGCTGATTTCGACACCGTCGCGAAAAATGACGAAATTGTCCCCAGCTCGATTTTTGTTTCCGATCAACCTGTCAAATTTTAGCCCATTCCGACACCGTCGCGAAAAATGACGAAATTACCCCCTGCTCGATTTTTGTTCCTGATCAACCAGTCAAATTTGATCCCATTCCGACACAGTCGCGATAAATGACGAAATTGCCCCCGGCACGATTTTTGTTTCCGATCAACCTGTCAAATTTTAGACCATGACTGCACAGTCGCGAAAAATGACGAAATTGCCCCCGGCGCGATTTTTATTTCCGAACAACCTGTTAAATTTTATCCCATTCCGACACAGTCGCGAGAAATGACGAAATTGCCCCCGGCTCGTTTTTTGTTTCCGATCAACCAGCCAAATTTTAGCCCATTCCTACACAGTCGAGAAAAATGACGAAATTGCCCCCGGCGCGATTTCTTGTTTCCGATCAACCTGTCAAATTTTTGCCCATTTCGACACAGTTGCGAAAAATGACGAAATTGCCCCTGGCGCAATTTTTGTTTCCGATCAGCCATTCAAATTTTAGCCCACTCCGACACAGTCGAGAAAAACGATGAAATTGCCCCCGGCGCATTTTTTGTTTCCGATCAACCAATCAAATTTTAGCCCATTCCGACACAGTCGAGAAAAATGACGAAATTGCCCCCGGCGCGATTTTTCTTTCCGATCAACATGCTAAATTTCAGCCCATTCGGATGCAGTCGAGAAAAATGAAGAAATTGCCCCCGGCGCGATTTTCGTTTCCGATCATGCTGTCAAATTTTAGCCGATTCCGACACCGTCCCGAAAAATGACGAAATTGCCCACGGCACGATTTTTGTTTCCGATCATCCTATTAAATTTTAGCCCATTCCGACACAGTTGCGAAAAATGGCAAAATTATCACCGGCGCGGCTTTTGTTCCCGATCAACCATTCAAATCTGAGTCCATTCCGACACAGTCGAGAAAAATGACGAAATTGCCCCCGGCGCGATTTTTGGTTCCGATCAACCTGTCAAATTTGAGCCCATCTCGACACAGTCGCGAAAAATGACGAAATTGCCCCGGTGCGGTTTTTAGTTTCCGATCAACCTGTCAAATTTTAGCCCATTTCGACACAGTCGCGATAAATGACGAAATTGCCCCTGGCGCGGTTTTTGTTTCCGATCAACTAGTCAAATTTGAGCCCATTCCTACACAGTCGATAAAAATGACGAAATTTCCCCCGGCGTGATTTTTGTTTCCTATCGACCTGTCAAATTTTAGCTCATTCCGACACAGTCGAGAAAAATGACGAAATTGCCTCAGGCGCGATTTTTCATTCCGATCAACCTCCCAAATTTCATCCCATTCCGACACAATCGAGAAAAATGATGAAATTGCCCCTGGCTCGATTTTTTTTCCGATCAACCTGTCAAATTTTAGCCCATTCCGACACTGTTGCGAAAAATGACGAAATTACCCCCTGCTCGATTTTTGTTCCTGATCAACCAGTCAAATTTGAACCCATTCCGACACAGTCGAGAGAAATGACAAAATTTCCCCCGGCTCGTTTTTTGTTTCCGATCAACTTGTCAAATTTTAGACCATTACTGCACAGTCGCGAAAAATGACGAAATTACCCCCTGCTCGATTTTTGTTCCTGATCAACCAGTCAAATTTGAACCCATTCCGACACAGTCGAGAGAAATGACAAAATTTCCCCCGGCTCGTTTTTTGTTTCCGATCAACCAGTCAAATTTTAGCCCATTCCGACACATTCGAGAAAATGACGAAATTGCCCCTGGCGCGATTTTTCTTTCCGATCAACATGCCAAATTTCAGCCCATTTCGACACAGTCGAGAAAAATGAAGAAATTGCCCCCGACGCGATTTTTGTTTCCGATCAACCAGTCAAATTTTAACCGATTCCGACACCGTCCCGAAAAATGACGAAATTGCCCCGAGAACGATTTTTGTTTCCGATCATCCAATCAAATTTTAGCCTATTCCGACACAGTTGCGAAATATGACGAAATTATCCCCCGCGTGGTTTTTGTTCCCGATTAACCAGTCAAATTTGAGACCATTCCGACACAATCGCGAAAAATGACGAAATTGCCCCCGTCGCGATTTTTGGTTCCGATCAACCTGTCAAATTTGAGCCCATTCCGACACAGTCGAAAAAAATGACGAAATCGCCGAGGCGCGATTTTTGTTCCCGATCAACCTGTCAAATTTTAGCCCATTCCGACACAGTCGCAAAAAATGACGAAATTAGCC
>NW_019229354.1:0-3513 GCF_002742605.1 Olea europaea var. sylvestris
AAAATGACGAAATTGCCCCCGGAGCGATTTTTGTTCCCGACCAACCTGTCAAATTTTAGCCCATTCCGACACAATCGCGAAAACTGACGAAATTGCCCCTGGTGTGATTTTTATTTCCGATCAACCTATCAAATTTTAGCCAATTTCAACACAGTTGCGAAAAATGATGAAATTACCCCCGGCGCGATTTTTGTTCCCGATCAACCTGTCAAATTTGAGCCCATTCCGACACAGTCGCGAAAAATGACGAAATTACCCCGGGCGCGATTTTTTTTCCGATCAACCTGTCAAATTTTAACCAATTCCGACACAGTTGCAAAAAATGACGAAATTCACCCGGCGCGGTTTTTGTTCCCGATCAGCCGTCAAATTTGAGCCCATTCCGACAAGGCCAAGAAAAATGACGAAATTGCCCCCGGAGCGATTTTTGCTTCCCATCAACCTATCAAATTTTAGCCCATTCTGACACAGTCTCGAAAAATGATGAAATTGCCCATGGCGCGATTTTTGTTTCTGATCAACTAGTGAAATTTTAGCCCATTCCGACATCGTCGCGAGAAATGACGAAATTGCCCCCGGCGTGATTTTTGTTTCCGATCATCCAGTCAAATTTTATCCCATTCTGACACCGTCGCGAAAAATTACAAAATTGCCCCCGGCGCGATTTTTGTTTTCGATTAATTGTCAAATTTTAGCCAATTCGGACACAGTTGCGAAAAATAACGAAATTACCCCCGCCGCGATTTTTGTTCCCGACCAACTTGTCAAATTTTAGCCCATTCCGACACAATCGCTAAAAATGACGAAATTGCCCCCGGTGTGATTTTTATTTCCGATCAGCCTATCAAATTTTAGCCAATTCCAACACAGTAGCGAAAAATGACGAAATTACCCCCGGCGTGGTTTTTGTTCCCGATTAACCTGTCAAATTTGAGCCCATTCCGACACTATCGCGAAAAATGACGAAATTGCCCCCGGCACGATTTTTGTTTCCGATCAACCAGTTAAATTTTTGCCCATTACGACACAGACGCGAAAAATGATTAAATTGCCACCGGCGCGATTTTTATTTTCTATCAACCTGCCAAATTTATGCCCACGCCGACACAGTCGCGAAAAATGATGAAATTGCCCTCGGCGCGGTTTTTGTTTCCAATCACCCAGTCAAATTTTAGCCCATTTCGACATCGTCTCGAAAAATGACAAAATTGCCCCCGACTCGATTTTTGTTTCCGATCAACCTATAAAATTTTAGTCAATTCCGACACAGTTGCGAAAAATGGCGAAATTACCCCCGGCTCGATTTTTGTTCTCGATCAACCTGTCAAATTTGAGCCCATTCTGACACAGTCGAGAAAAATGACGAAATAGCCCCAGGCGCGGTTTTTGTTTCCGATCATCCAGTCAAATTTTAGCCCATTCTGACACAGTCGTGAAAAATGATTAAATTGCCGTTGGCGCGATTTTTGTTTCCGATCAACATGTCAAATTTTAGCCAATTCCGACACAGTCGATAAAAATGATGAAATTACCCACGGCGTGGTTTTTGTACCCGATCAACCTGTCAAATTTGAGCCCATTTCGACACAGTCACGAAAAATGACGAAATTGCCCCCGGAGCGATTTTTGTTCCCGACCAACCTGTCAAATTTTAGCCCATTTCGACACAATCGCGAAAACTGACGAAATTGCCCCCGGTGCGATTTTTATTTCCGATCAACCTATCAAATTTTAGCCAATTTCAACACAGTTGCGAAAAATGACGAAATTACCCCCGGCGCGATTTTTGTTCCCGATAAACCTGTCAAATTTGAGCCCATTCCGACACAGTCGCGAAAAATGACGAAATTACCCCGGGCGCGATTTTTTTTCCGATCAACCTGTCAAATTTTAACCAATTCCGACACAGTTGCAAAAAATGACGAAATTCACCCGGCGCGGTTTTTGTTCCCGATCAGTCGTCAAATTTGAGCCCATTCCGACACGGCCAAGAAAAATGATGAAATTGCCCCCGGAGCGATTTTTGTTTCCCATCAACCTGTCAAATTTTAGCCCATTCCGACACAGTCTCGAAAAATGATGAAATTGCCCACGACGCGATTTTTGTTTCTGATCAACTAGTTAAATTTTAGCCCATTCTGACATCGTCGCGAGAAATGACGAAATTGCCCCCCGCGTGATTTTTGTTTCCGATCATCCAGTCAAATTTTAGCCCATTCCGACACCGTCGCGAAAAATTAAAAAATTGCCCTCGGCGCGATTTTTGTTTTCGATTAATTGTCAAATTTTAGCCAATTCGGACACAGTTGCGAAAAATAACGAAATTACCCCCGCCGCAATTTTTGTTCCCGACCAACTTGTCAAATTTTAGCCCATTCCGACACAATCGCTGAAAATGACGAAATTGCCCCCGGTGCAATTTTTATTTCCGATCAACCTATCAAATTTTAGCCAATTCCAACACAGTAGCGAAAAATGACGAAATTACCCCCGGCGTGGTTTTTGTTCCCGATCAACCTGTCAAATTTGAGCTCATTCCGACACTATCGCGAAAAATGACGAAATTGCCCCCGGCGCGATTTTTGTTTCCGATCAACCAGTTAAATTTTTGCCCATTACGACACAGTCGCGAAAAATGATTAAATTGCCACCGGCGCGATTTTTATTTTCAATCAACCAATCAAATTTAAGCCCACTCCGACACAGTCGAGAAAAATAATGAAATTGCCCTCGGCGCGGTATTTGTTTCTGATCAACCAGTCAAATTTTAGCCTATTTCGACATTGTCGCGAAAAATGACAAAATTTCCCCCGGCTCGATTTTTGTTTCCGATCAACCTATAAAATTTTAATCAATTCCGACACAGTTGCGAAAAATGACGAAATTACCCCCGGCGCGGTTTTTGTTCTCGATCAACCTGTCAAATTTGAGCCCATTCCGACACAGTCGAGAAAAATGACGAAATAGACCCAGGCGCGATTTTTGTTTCCGATCATCCAGGCAAATTTTAGCCCATTCTGACACAGTCGCGAAAAATGATTAAATTACCCTTGGCGCGATTTTTGTTCCCAATCGACCTGTCAAATTTGAGCCCATTCCGACACAGTCACGAAAAATGACAAAATTGTCCACGGCGCGATTTTTGTTTCCGATCAACCTGTCAAATTTTAGCCCATTCCGACACAATCGCTAAAAATGACCAAATTACCCTTGGCTCGATTTTCGTTTCCGATCAACCTGTCAAATTTTCCCCCATTCCGACACAGTCGAGAAAAATGACGAATTTGCCCTCGACGCGATTTTTATTTCTGATCAACGTGTCAAATTTCAGCCCATTCCGACACAGTCGAGAAAACTGACGAAATTACCCCCGGAGCGGTTTTTGTTCCCGATCAACCTGTCAAATTTGAGCCCATTCCGACTCCGTCGTGAAAATTGACGAAATTGCCCCCAGCGCGATTTTTGTTTCCAATCAACCTATCAAATTCTAGCCCATTCCAACACAGTCGCGAA
>NW_019229355.1:0-3513 GCF_002742605.1 Olea europaea var. sylvestris
CCCACGTACGTCACGACGAAGTGGTGAGTTCAATCCAAAACGGTCGCTACATTTCCAAAAAGTACTTATGGGCCCAAAACGGATACTGTGTGCAAAGGTTACGCTCAATTCTTCGTCCACCGACTCTCCAAGCGTTCTAAATATACAAGCGCTCATTCTCTCAAAAAATGGCAAAAATCCCACGTACGTCACGACGAACTTGTGAGTTCAATTCAAAACGGTCGCTACATTTCCAAAAAGGATTTATGGGCCCGAAACGGACATCGTGTGCAAAAGTTAGGCTAAATTCTTCGTACGCCGACTCTCCAAGCGTTCTAAATATACAAGCGCTCATTCTTTCGAAAAATGGCCGAAATCCCTCTTATGTCACGATGAAGTGGTGTGATTTTTCCAAAACGGTCGCTACATTTCCAAAAAGGATTTATGGGCCCGAAACGGACATCGTGTGCAAAAGTTAGGCTAAATTCTTCGTACGCCGACTCTCCAAGCGTTCTAAATATACAAGCGCTCATTCTTTCGAAAAATGGCCGAAATCCCTCTTATGTCACGATGAAGTGGTGTGATTTTTCCAAAACGGTCGCTACATTTCCAAAAAGTATTTATGGGCCCGAAACGGACATCGTGTGCAAAAGTTAGGCTAAATTCTTCGTACTCCGACAATCCAAGCGTTCAAAATATGCAAGTGCTCATTCTTTCGAAAAATGGCCGAAATCCCTCTTATGTCACGATGAAGTGGTGTGATTTTTCCAAAACGGTCGCTACATTTTCAAAAACTTCTTATGGGACCAAAGCGGGCGCCGTGTGCAAAATTTACGCTCAATTCTTCGTCCGCCGACTCTCCAAGTGTTCTAAATATACAAGCGCTCATTCTTTCGAAAAATGGCCAAAATTCCACGTACGTCAGGACGAAGTTGTGAGTTCAATCCAAAACGGTCGCAACATTTCAAAAAAGTACTTATGGGCCCGAAACGGACACTGTGTGCAAAAGTTACGCTCAATTCTTCGTCCGCCGACTCTCCAAGCGTTCTAAATATACAAGCGCTCATTCTTTCAAAAAATGGCAAAAATCCCATGTACGTCACGACGAAGTGGTGAGTTCAATCCAAAACGGTCGCTACATTTCAAAAAAGTACTCATGGGCCCAAAATGGACACTGTGTGCAAAAGTTACTCTCAATTCTTCGTCCGCAGACTCTCCAAGCGTTCTAAATATACAAGCGTTCATCGTTTCAAAAAATGGCAAAAATCCCACGTACGTCACGACGAAGTTGTGAGTTCAATCCAAAACGGTCGTTACATTTCAAAAAAGTACTTATGGGCCCAAAACGGACACTGTGTGCAAAGGTTACGCTCATTTCTTCGTCCGCCGACTCTCCAAGCGTTCTAAATATACAAGCGTTCATCGTTTCAAAAAATGGCAAAAATCCCGCGTACGTCACGACGAAGTTGTGAGTTCAATCCAAAACGGGCGCTACATTTCAAAAAAGTACTTATGGGCCCAAAACGGACACTGTGTGCAAAGGTTACGCTCATTTCTTCGTCCGCCGACTCTCCAAGCGTTCTAAATATACAAGCGTTCATCGTTTCAAAAAATGGCAAAAATCCCGCGTACGTCACGACGAAGTTGTGAGTTCAATCCAAAACGGGCGCTACATTTCAAAAAAGTACTTATGGGCCCAAAACGGACACTGTGTGCAAAGGTTACGCTCATTTCTTCGTCCGCCGACTCTCCAAGCGTTCTAAATATACAAGCGTTCATCGTTTCAAAAAATGGCAAAAATCCCGCGTACGTCACGACGAAGTTGTGAGTTCAATCCAAAACGGTCGCTACATTTCGAAAAAGTACTTATGGGCCCAAAACGGACACTGTGTGCAAAGGTTACGCTCAATTCTTCGTCCGCCGACTCTCCAAGCTTTCTAAATATACAAGCGCTCATTCTCTCAAAAAATGGCAAAAATCCCACGTACGTCACGACGAACTTGTGAGTTCAATCCAAAACGGTCGCTACATTTCAAAAAAGTACTTATGGGCCCAAAACTGACACCGTGTGCAAAAGTTACTCTCAATTCTTCGTACGCCGACTCTCCAAGTGTTCTAAATATACAAGCGCTCATTCTTTGAAAAAATGGCAAAAATCCCACGTACGTCACGACGAAGTTGTGAGTTCAATCCAAAACGGTCGCTACATTTCAAAAAAGTACTCATGGGCTCAAAACGGACACTGTGTGCAAAAGTTACGCTCAATTCTTCGTCCGCCGACTCTCCAAGCGTTCTAAATATACAAGCGCTCATTCTCTCAAAAAATGGCAAAAATCCCACGTACGTCACGACGAAGTGGTGAGTTCAATCCAAAACGGTCGCTACATTTCCAAAAAGTATTTATGGGCCCGAAACGGACATCGTGTGCAAAAGTTAGGCTAAATTCTTCGTACGCCGACAATCCAAGCGTTCCAAATATGCAAGTGCTCATTCGTTCGAAAAATGGCCGAAATCCCTCTTACGTCACGACGAAGTGGTGTGTTCTATCCAAAACGGTCGCTACATTTTCAAAAACTTCTTATGGGACCAAAGCGGGCACCGTGTGCAAAATTTATGCTCAATTCTTCGTCCGCCGACTCTCCAAGTGTTCTAAATATACAAGCGCTCATTCTTTCGAAAAATGGCCAAAATCCCACGTACGTCAGGACGAAGTTGTGAGTTCAATCCAAAACGGTCGCAACATTTCAAAAAAGTACTTATGGGCTCGAAACGGACACTGTGTGCAAAAGTTACGCTCAATTCTTCGTCCGCCGACTCTCCAAGCGTTCTAAATATACAAGCGCTCATTCTTTCAAAAAATGGCAAAAATCCCACGTACGTCACGACGAAGTTGTGAGTTCAATCCAAAACGGTCGCTACATTTCAACAAAGTACTCATGGGCCCAAAACGGACACTGTGTGCAAAAGTTACTCTCAATTCTTCGTCCGCAGACTCTCAAGGCGTTCTAAATATACAAGCGCTCATTCTTTCAAAAAATGGCAAAAATCCCACGTACGTCACGACGAAGTTGTGAGTTCAATCCAAAACGGTCGCTACATTTCCAAAAAGTACTTATGGGCCCGAAACGGACACTGTGTGCAAAAGTTACGCTCAATTCTTCGTCCCCCGACTCTCCAAGCATTCTAAATATACAAGCGCTCATCCTTTCAAAAAATGGCAAAAAGCCCACGTACGTCACGACGAAGTCGTGAGTTCAATCCAAAATGGTCGTTACATTTCAAAAAAGTACTTATGGGCCCGAAACGGACACTGTGTGCAAAAGTTACGCTCAATTCTTCGTCCCCCGACTCTCCAAGCGTTCTAAATATACAAGCGCTCATTCTTTCGAAAAATTGCAAAAATCCCACGTACGTCACGACGAAGTCGTGAGTTCAATCCAAAATGGTCGTTACATTTCAAAAAAGTACTTATGGGCCCGAAACGGACACTGTGTGCAAAAGTTACGCTCAATTCTTCGTCCGCCGACTCTCCAA
>NW_019229356.1:0-3512 GCF_002742605.1 Olea europaea var. sylvestris
TGGGCCCATAAGTACTTTTTGGAAATGTAGCGATCCTTTTGGATTGAACCCACCCATTTTCGCGTGATGTATGAGGGATTTCACTCCTTTGTGGAAGAACAAGCACTTGCTTATTTAGAATGCTTGGATTGTAGGCGATCGAAGAACTGAGTGTGACTTTTGCATGCGGTGTCCGTTTTGGGCCCATAAGTACTTTTTGGAAATGTAGCGGTCCTTTTGGATTGAACCCACCCTTTTTCGCGTGATGTATGAGGGATTTCGGTCCTTTGTGGAAGAACAATCACTTGCTTATTTGGAGTGCTTGGATTGTAGGCGATCGAAGAACTGAGTGTGACTTTTGCATGCGGTGTCCGTTTTGGGCCCATAAGTACTTTTCGAAAATGTAGCGACCCTTTTGAATTGAACTCACAGCTTCGCTATGACGTATGATGGATTTTGCCAATTTTTGGAATGACAAGCACTTGCTTATTTGGAATGCTTGGATTGTTGGCGATCGATGAACTGAGTGTGACTTTTGCATACGGTGTCCGTTTTGGGCCCATAGGTACTTTTTGGAAATGTAGCGATCCATTTCGATTGAACGCACCCTTTTCCACGTGATGCAGGGATTTCTGTCCTTAGTGGAAGAACAAGCACTTGCTTATTTGGAATGCTTGGGTTGTAGACGATCGAAGAACTAAGTGTGACTTTTGCATACGGCGTTCATTTTGGACCCATAAGTACTTTTTGGAAATGTAGCGATCGTTTTGGATTGAACCCACCCTTTTCGCGTGATGTATGAGGGATTTTGATCCTTTGTGGAAGAACAAGCAGTTGCTTATTTGGAATGCTTGGATAGTAGGCGATCGAAGAACTGAGTGTGACTTTTGCATACGATGTCCGTTTTGGGCCCATAAATACTTTTTGGAAATGTTACGATCCTTTTGGATTGAACCCACCCTTTTTCACGTGATGTATGAGGGATTTCGGTCCTTTGGGGAAGAACAAGAACTTTCTTATTTGGAATGCTTGGATTGTAGTCGATCGAAGAACTGAGTGTGACTTTTGCATACGGTGTCCGTTTTGGGCCCATAAGTACTTTTCGAAAATGTAGCGACCTTTTTGAATTGAACTCACCGCTTCGTTGTGATGTATGAAGGATTTTGGTCATTTTTGTAAGAATAAGCCCTTTCTTATTTGGAATGCTTGGATTGTTGGCGATCGAAGAACTGAGTGTGACTTTTGCATACGGTGTCCGTTTTGGGCCCATAATTACTTTCCGGAAGTGTAGCGATCCTTTTGGATTTAACCCACCCTTTTGCTCACATCGCATGAGGGATTTCAGTCATTTGTGGATGAACAAGCACTCGTCTGTTTGGAATGCTTGGATTGTCGGCTATCGAAGAACTGAGTGTAACTTTTGCATACGGTGTCCGTTTTGGGCCCATAAGTACTTTTTGGAAATGTAGCGATCCTTTTGGATTGAACCCACCCTTTTTCGCGTGATGTATGAGGGATTTCGGTCCTTTGTGGAAGAACAATCACTTGCTTATTTGGAGTGCTTGGATTGTCGGCGATCGAAGAACTGATTGCAACTTTTGTATACGGTGTCCGTTTTGGGCCCATAAGTACTTTTCGAAAATGTAGCGACCCTTTTGAATTGAACTCACAGCTTCGCTATGACGTATGATGGATTTTGCCCATTTTTGGAATAACAAGCACTTGCTTATTTGGAATGCTTGGATTGTTGGCGATCGAAGAACTGAGTGTGACTTTTGCATACGGTGTCCGTTTTGGGCCCATAAGTACTTTTTGGAAATGTAGCGATCCATTTCGATTGAACGCACCCTTTTCCACGTGATGTAGGGATTTCGGTCCTTTGTGGAAGAACAAGCACTTGCTTATTTGGAATGCTTGGGTTGTAGACGATCGAAGAACTGAGTGTGACTTTTGCATATGGCGTTCGTTTTGGGCCCAAAAGTACTTTTTGGAAATGTAACGATCGTTTTGGAGTGAACCCACCCTTTTCGCGTGATGTGTGAGGGATTTCGGTCCTTTTTGGAAGAACAAGCACTTGCTTATTTGGAATGCTTGGATTGTAGGCGATCGAAGAACTGAGTGTGACTTTTGCATACGGTCTCCGTTTTGGGCCCATAAGGTCTTTTTGGAAATGTAGCGATCCTTTTGGATTGAACCCGCCCTTTTTCGTGTGATGAATGATGGATTTCGGTCCTTTTTGGAAGAACAAGCACTTGCTTATTTGGAATGCTTGGATTGTAGGCGATCGAAGAACTGAGTGCGACTTTTGCATACGGTGTCCGTTTTGGGCCCATAAGTACTTTTTGGAAATGTAGCGATCCTTTTGGATTGAACCCACCCTTTTTCGTGTGATGAATGATGGATTTCGGTCCTTTTTGTAAGAATAAGCCCTTACTTATTTGGAATGCTTGGATTGTTGGCGATCGAAGAACTGAGTGTGACTTTTGCATACGGTGTCCGTTTTGGGCCCATAAGTACTTTCCGCAAGTGTAGCGATCCTTTTGGAAATAACCCACCCTTTTGCTCACATCGCATGAGGGATTTCAGTCATTTGTGGATGAACAAGCACTCGCCTGTTTGGAATGCTTGGATTGTCGGCTATCGAAGAACTGAGTGTAACTTTTGCATACGGTGTCCGTTTTGGGCCCATAAGTACTTTTCGAAAATTTAGCGAACCTTTTTTATTGAACTCACCGCTTCGTCATGATGTATGAAGGATTTTGGTCATTTTTGAAATAACAAGCACTTGCTGATTTGGAACGGTTGGATTGTCGACGATCGAAGAACTGAGTTTGACTTTTGCATACGGTGTCTGTTTTGGGCCCATAAGTACTTTTTGGAAATGTAGCGATCCTTTTGGATTGAACCCACCCTTTTCCATGTGATGTATGAGGGATTTCGGTCCTTTGTGGAAGAACAAGTACTTGCTTATTTGCAATGCTTGGACTGGAGGAGATCGAAGAACTGAGTGTGAATTTTGCAAACGGCGTTCGTTTTGGGCCCATAAGTACTTTTTGAAAATGTAGCGATCCTTTTGGATTGAACCCACCCATTTTCGCGTGATGTATGAGGGATTTCACTCCTCTGTGGAAGAACAAGCACTTGCTTATTTAGAATGCTTGGATTGTATGCGATCGAAGAACTGAGTGTGACTTTTGCATACGCTGTCCGTTTTGGGCCCATAAGTACATTTTGGAAATGTAGCGATCCTTTTGGATTGAACCCACCCTTTTTCGATTGATGTATGAGGGATTTCGGTCCTTTGTGGAAGAACAATCACTTGCTTATTTGGAGTGCTTGGATTGTAGACGATCGAAGAACTGAGTGCAACTTTTGTATAAGGTGTCCGTTTTGGGCCCATAAGTACTTTTCGAAAATGTAGCGACCCTTTTGAATTGAACTCACAGCTTCGCTGTGACGTATGATGGATTTTGCCCATTTTTGGAATGACAACCACTTGCTTATTTGGAATGCTTGGATTGTTGGCGATCGAA
>NW_019229357.1:0-3512 GCF_002742605.1 Olea europaea var. sylvestris
ATCGGAAACAAAAATCGCGTCGGGGGCAATTTCGTCATTTTTCTCGACCGTGTCGGAATTGGCTGAAATTTGGCACTTCGATCAAAAAAAATCGCGCCGGGGGCAACTTCGTCATTTTTCGCGATTGTGCCGGAATGGGCTCAAATTTGACAGGTTGATCGGGAACAAAAATCGCGCCGGGGGTAATTTCGTCATTTTTCGTGACTGTGTCGAAATTGGCTAAAATTTGACAGGTTGATCGGGAACAAAAACCGCGCCGAGTGTAATTTCGTCATTTTTCGCGACTGTGTCGGAATTGACTAAAATTCGACTGGTTAATCGGAAACAAAAACCGCGCCGGGGCAATTTCGTCATTTTTCTCGACTGTGTCGAAATTGGCTAAAATTTGGCAGTTTGATCGGAATTAAAAATCGCGCCGGCGGCAATTTCGTCATTTTTCTCGACAATGTCGGAATGGGTTCAAATTTGACTGCTTGATCGGGAAGAAAAACGGCGTCGGGTATAATTTCGTCATTTTTCGCGACTGTGTCGGAGTTGGCTGAGATTTGACAGGTTGATCGGAAAAAAAAACCGCGTCGGGGACAATTTGGTCATTTTTCTCGACTGTGTCGGAATTGGCTGAAATTTGACAGTTTGATCTGAAGCAAAAATCGTGCCCGGGGCAACTTCGTCATTTTTCTCGACTCTGTCGGAATTGGCTGAAATTTGGCAGTTTGATCGGAAATAAAAATCGCACCGGCGCCTATTTCGTCATTTTTCTCGACTGTGTCGGAATGGGCTCAAATTTGACAGGTCGATCGAGAACAAAAACCGCGCCGGGTGTAATTTCGTCATTTTTCGCGACTGCGTCGGAACTGGCTAAAATTTAACTGGTTGATCGGAAACAAAAACCGCGCCGGGGGAAATTTCGTCATTTTTCTCGACTGTGTCGGAATTGGCTGAAATTTGGGAGTTTGATCGGAAATAAAAATCGCGCCGACGCCTATTTCGTCATTTTTCTCGACTGTGTCGGAATGGGCTCAAATTTGACATGTTGATCGTGAACACAAATCGCGTCGGGTGTAATTTCGTCATTTTTTGCGACTGTATCGGAATTGGCCAAAATTTGACTGGTTGATCGGAAACAAAAATCGCGCCGGGGGCAATTTCGTCATTTTTCGCGACTGTGTCGGAATTGGCTAAAATTTAACTGGTTGATCGGAAACAAAAATCGCGCCGGGGGCAATTTCGTCATTTTTCTCGACTGTGTCGGAATTGGCTGAAATTTGGGAGTTTGATAGGAAATAAAAATCGCGCCGACGGCAATTTCGTCATTTTTCTCGACTGTGTCGGAATGGGCTCAAATTTGACAGGTCGATCGGGAACAAAAATCGCTCCGGGTGTAATTTCGTAATTTTTCGCGACTTTGTCGGAATTGGCTGAAATTTGACTGGTTGATCGGAAACAAAAACCACGCCGAGGGCAAATTCGTCATTTTTCTTGACTGTGTCAGAATTGGCTGAAATTTGATAGTTGGATCGGAAATAAAAATCGCGCCTGTTGTAATTTCTTCATTTTTCTCGACCGTGTCGGAATGGGCTCAAATTTGACAGGTTTATCCGGAACAAAAACCGCGCAGGGTGTAATTTCGTTAGTTTTCTCGACTGTGTCGGAAATGGCTGAAATTTGGTAATTTGATGGGAAATAAAAATCGCGCCGGCAGTAATTTGGTCATTTTTCTCAACTGTGTCGGAATGGGTCCAAATTTGACAGGTTTATCCGGAACAAAAACCGCGCAGGGTGTAATTTCGTCATTTTTCGCGACTGTGTCGGAATTGCCTAAAATTTGACTGGTTGATCGGAAACAAAAACCGCGCCGGGGACAATTTCGTCTTTTTTCTCGACTGTGTCGGAATTGGCTGAAATTTGGCAGTTTGATCGAAAACAAAAATCGCATCGGGTGCACATTCGTCATTTGGCAGTTTGATCTGAAATAAAAATCGCGCCGAGGGCTATTTTGTCATTTTTCTCGACTCTGTCGGAATGGGCTCAAATTTGACAAGTTGATCGGAAACAAAAACTGCGCCGGGGCAATTTCGTCATTTTTCGCGACTGTGTCGGAATTGGCTAAAATTCGACTGGTTGATCGGAAACAAAAACAGCGCAGGGGGTAATTTCTTTATTTTTCTCGACTGTGTCGGAATTGGCTGAAATTTGGCAGTTTGATCGGAAACAAAAATCGCGCAGCGGCAATTTCGTCATTTTTCTCGACTGTGTCGGAATGGGCTCAAATTTGACAGGTTTATCGGGAACAAAAATCGCACCGGGTGTAATTTCGTTATTTTTCGCGACTGTGTCGTAATTGGCTAAAATTTGACTTGTTAATCGGAAACAAAAACCGTGCCGGGGGCAATTTCGTCATTTTTCTCGACTGTGTCGGAATTGGCTGAAATTTGACAGTTTGATCTGAAATAAAAATCGAACCGGGGGCAATTTCGTCATTTTTCTAGACAGTGTCGAAATGGCCTCAAATTTGACAGGTTGATCGGAAACAAAAATCGCGCCGGGGCAATTTCGTCATTTTTCGCGACTGTGTCGGAATTGGCTAAAATTTGACAGGTTTATTGGAAACAAAAATCTCGCCGGGGGCAATTTCGTCATTTTTCTCGACTGCGTCGGAATTGGCTGAAATTTGGCAGTTTGATCGGAAATAAAAATCGCGCCGGCAGCAATTTCGTCATTTTTCTCGACTGTGTCGGAATAGGTTCAAATTTGACATGTTGATCGGGAACAGAAATCGCGCCGGGTGTAATTTCATAATTTTTCGCGACTGTGTTGGAATTGGCTGAAATTTGAATGGTTGAATGGAAACAAAAACAACGCCGGGGGCAATTTCGTCATTTTTCTCGACTTTGTCGGAATTGGCTGAAATTTGGCAGTTTGATCTGAAATAAAAATCGCGCCGTGGGCAATTTCGTCATTTTTCTCGACTGTGTCGGAATGGGCTCAAATTTGACAGCTTGATCGGAAACAAAAATCGCACAGCTGGCAATTTCGTCATTTTTCGCGACTGTGTCGGAATGGGCTCAAATTTGACTGGTTGATCGGGAACAAAAACCGCGCCTGGGGTAATTTCATTATTTTTCATGACGACGTCGGAATTGCCTAAAATTTGACAAGTTGATCGGAAACAAAAATCGTGCTGGGGGCAATTTCGTCATTTTTCGCGACGGTGTCGGAATGGGCTAAATTTCACTGGTTGGTCGGAAACAAAAATAGGGCCGAGGGCAATTTCGTCGTTTTTCGCGACTGTGTCGGAATGGTCACAAATTTGACAGGTTGATCGTGAACTCAAATTTGACAGGTTGATGGGGAACAAAAATCGCGCCGGGTGTAATTTCGTCATTTTTCGCGACAGTGTCGGAACTGGCTAAAATTTGACTTGTTGATTGGAAACAAAAATCGCGCCGGGGGCATTTTCGTCATTTTTCTCGACTGGGTCGGAATTGGCTGAAATTTGGGAGTTTGATCTG
>NW_019229358.1:0-3511 GCF_002742605.1 Olea europaea var. sylvestris
TTAATCACACAAACCCGTAACTTTTTAACCATATATTTTAACAATTTCTATCATAATTTCTTAAAAATTTAATTTTAATCTCTCCAAAAAATGTTCACACTAGTTCGAATCTCCTCAAGGCCATTGAGATGAGTATAGAACTATAAACTTTAGGTCCCGTTAAATTGGTCAAGGTACGCGTAAACTGGCCAACAGTCACATGTCATCAACCAAAAAAATAAAAAATAAAAAATGCTCACACCAGTGTCATAACTCTCAACCATGTTCAGTAGAATCAGTACAAAAACTTTATTGTGATCCTTCACTCATTTGGCCGCTCCCTTCTCTCAAAGCAAGAACAGCGTGATAGTGTAGTACGTAAATACTAAAGATTCACAACGTAACTTGAAAAAATCGAAAAAATATACCCAATAATTTGAGAAATCAAAATGGTGTCAGCCAAGGGCAAGGAGAAGGTGGCTGATGGAGGTAAGGGTAAAAGGTAATGGAGCGGCGCCGGTGGAGGAGACAACAAGACGGGACATAAGCGAAAGAACCGCGGTGTGCTCCAGTTCTTCGATGATCGGGAATATGAGATCGGAGAGGACGATGACGAGGATTCTAGTGACGATTCCATGCTCGATTATGGTGATTGAAATATTCAGGGCCTTTTGATTTGTTATGGGGGTTAGTTTGGTTGTTAGATATCATAATTCGTGATTTCGTTGCTTTTTTGGGAGCAAATGATCGAAATTTTAGGGTTAAATGTAAAAATAAAAAAGCCAACAAAAGGGAACGAATTACACGAGGGGGAGAATATTGAGGAAATGGTGACAGATAACCACAAAAAACAGACAATTTTTCAAAATGGCCGTTGACTACTGTTTAAAAAAAATTGAAAAATTTGTAAAAACCTTAAAAATAATGAAAACCTAATATTGCCCCTAACAAATCACTCTCAAACCGACATCTGGAGAAAGAAGGAGAAGAAATAGCAAGGAAATCGACGACTTTTTCTTGGAAGGAGATCGACCGACCACCATTAGAGGCAAAGAAAGTAAGTTTTGCTTATTTTTTCCCCATTAATCTTTAAACCTGGATGTTGAAAGTTTATTTTGTTAGAAATAGTGGTAGAAATCTTTGTAGATTATATAAAATTACTAGAAATTGCCTTTTTTGAGGTTTTAGTGGTCGGAGATCACCATTTCGGCGATCTCCGGGAGCACACTGATCGGAGAAGAACGGCCTGTGCCATCTGTCGCCTCGGCTTTTATTTTTTTTTCCATGTGAATTAAAATAATTGAATGTAACAATAAATTATTATTTAAATAATTATTTAATTATTACTTAAATAATAATAATTTAACTATTATTTAAATGATAAATGTAAATAATGAATAAATGTTAATAATAAAAATACGCAATTAAAATTTAATTGAAACAAATTTCTAACATTTGAATTAAATAAATAAATATTTACGTTTGCTTGTTCAATAAATAATTTAATTAATCGATGAATATAAGAATTAAATCAAATAATTTAAATGAACAATCGAAACAAATAAATGAAAAATAATTGGAATAAATAATCAATTGAAACGCACAAAAATAAATAATGAACATTTAAATAATAATTAAATGATTATTTAAATGATAAATGAAGAAATGTTAATAATCAAAATATTAATTAAAGTTTAATTGAAAGAAATTTCTAATATTTGAAATAAATAATTTAATATTTACGTTTACTTGTTCAATAAATAATTTAAATAATCGATCAATATAAGTAATTAAATCAAATAATTTAAATAAACAATTGAAACAAATAAATGAAAAAAATTGAAATAAATAATTAATTGAAATGCACAAAAATAAATAATGAACATTTAAATAATAATTAAATGATTATTTAAATGATAAATGAATAAATGTTAATAATGAAAATATTAATTAATGTTTAATTGAAATAAATTTCTAACATTTGAAATAAATAATTAAATATTTACGTTTACTTGTTCAATAAATAATTTAAATAATCGATCCATATAAGTAATTAAATCAAATAATTTAAATGAACAATTGACACAAATAAATGAAAAACAATTGGAATAAATAATTAATTGAAACGTACAAAAATAAATAATGAACATTTAAATAATAATTAAATGATTATTTAAATGATAAATCAATAAATGTTAATAATCAAAATATTAATTAAAGTTTGATTGAAATAAATTTCTAACACTTGAAATAAATAATTAAATATTTACGTTTACTTGTTCAATAAATAATTTGAATAATTGATCAATATAATTAATTAAATCAAATAATTTAAATGAACAATTGGAACAAATAAATGAAAAACAATTGGAATAAATAATTAATTGAAATGCACAAAAATAAATAATGAACATTTAAATAATAATTAAATGATTATTTAAATGATAAATGAATAAATGTTAATAATCAAAATATTAATTAAAGTTTGATTGAAATAAATTTCTAACATTAGAAATAAATAATTAAATATTTACATTTACTTGTTCAATAAATAATTTAAATAATCGATCAATATAAGTAATTAAATCAAATACTTTAAATGAACAATTGAAACAAATAAATGAAAAACAATTGGAATAAATAATTAATTGAAACGCACAAAAATAAATAATGAACATGTAAATAGTAATTAAATGATTATTTAAATAATAAATGAATAAATGTTAGTAATCAAAATATTAATTAAATATAACTGAAATAAATTTCTAACATTTGAAATGAATAATTAAATATTTACGTTTACTTGTACAATAATAATCTATCCATACAAGTAATTAAATCAAATAATTTAAATGAACAATTGAAACAAATAAATGAAAAACAATTGGAATAAATAATTAATTGAAATGCACAAAAATAAATAATGAACATTTAAATAATAATTAAATGATTATTTAAATGATAAATAAATAAATGTTAATAATCAAAATATTAATTAAAGTTTAATTGAAATAAATTTGTAACATTTGAAATACATAATTAAATATTTACGTTTGCTTGTTCAATAAATAATTTAAATAATCGATCCACATAAGTAATTAAATCAAAGCATTTAAATGAACAATTGAAAAAATAAATGAAAAATAATTGGATAAAAATAATCAAAGTAAGTAATTAAAATGTAAATAAACAATTGAAATAAATATCTAACTTTTAAAATAAATAATGAAATATTCAATTAATAATTAAAATAAATATTGAATAAACAACTAAAGAAAAATATAAAAAATAAATACATATTTACGTTTAAATGATCAATAAATAATTTAAAAAAATAATTAAATATAAAATTATAATAAATAATTAAAATTAAGCGTTCAATAAACAATTAAAATAAATGTTAAATAAACAAATAAAGAATTGAAATAAATAATTTAGATAAACAATTAAAATAAATAATGAACATTTAAATAAAAATAAACAATTTAAATAACTAAGAAATATAAATTTTCAAAATAATTTATTTAAATAT
>NW_019229359.1:0-3511 GCF_002742605.1 Olea europaea var. sylvestris
AATTTATTTTGACAATTACCGTTTGAAAAAAAAACTGGAATAGCAACATTACTTTTTAAGTTTTACCAAAATTTCACGTCAATAGTCGTTACATGCATGGAACCCATTCTAAAAACATTTTTGAATTTTTTTTTCTTTTAAAATTGGATTATTGTTTAAATAAAAAAATAAAATTATTTAATTAAATTCTAAAATTTAATCTTTATACCTTCTACTAAAAATATATTGAACTAACTTTACGGCTAAGGTACAATGGTTTGAGTAACGTTTCCGTCCATGCGGGTCGGGGCGTTACAGTTTAAATTTCAAATAGTTTTTCCATCCAATTGACACTTGAGAACAATGCAAGGGTCAAACATAGTGTAAAAAATCAATGTACAAATAGTAAAGTTCAATCGGGACCTTGCAACATATACACTATGGTGCACACTTTAGTTTACACTTTGCCATGTGACATTACCCTGTTGGACAGTTTAAATTTCAAAGAGTTTTCCCATCCAATTGACACTTGAAAACAATGCAAGTGTCAAACAACGTGTCAAAAATCAGCGTACAAAAAGCAAAGTTCAATAGGTAAGAACCGTGTGACATGTACAACACGTCTACGCTTTTGTTTACACTTTGCCACGTGTCATTACCCTGTTGGACAGTTTAAATTTCAAATAATTTTCTCATCCAATTGACACTTGACAATAATGAATGTGTCAAACAACGTGTCAAAAATCAATGTACAAATAGCAAAGTTCAATCGGTAATAACCTTGCTACATGTACACTTTAGTTTACATTTTGCCACGTGACATTACCCTATTGGGTAATTTAAATTTCAAATAGTTTTTCCATCCAATTGACACGTGACAACAATTTAAGTGTCAAACAATGTGTCCAAAATCAGTGTACAAATAGCAAAGTACAATCGGTATGAAAGGATTGTGCTACATGTACACTATGGTGTACACTTTAGTTTACTCTTTGCCAGGTGACATTACCCTATTGGAAAGTTTAAATTTTAAATAGTTTCCCAATCCAATTGAGACTTGACAACAATGCAAGTGTCAAACAACATGTCAAAAATTAGTGTACAAATAGCAAAGTTCAATCGGTACGGATCGTACTCCATGTACACTTTCGTTTACACTTTGTCATGTAACATTACCCAGTTGAACAGTTTAAATTTCAAATAGTTTTCCCATCCAATTGAGACTTGACAACAATGCAAGTGTCAAGCCACGGGTCAAAAATCAGTGTGCAAATAACAAAGTTCGATCAGTAAGAACTTTGATACATGTATACTATGGTGTACACTTTAGTTTACACTTTGCCATGTGACATTACCCTGTTGGACAATTTAAATTTCAAAAATTTTTCCCATCCTATTTACACTTGAAAACAATGCAAGTGTCAAACAATACATCAAAGACCAGTGTACAAATAGCAAAGTTCAAACGGTAAGGACCTTGCGACATGTACACTATGGTGTACACTTTAGTTTACACTTTGCCACATCACATTACCATGTTGGATAGTTTAAGTTTCAATTAGTTTTCCCATCCAATTGAGACTTGACAATAATGCAAGTGTCAAACAATGAGTTAAAAATAAGTGTACAAATAGCAAAGTTCAATCGATAAGAATCTTACAACATGTACACTATGGTGTACATTTTAGTTTACACTTTGCCACATGACATTACCTCATTGGACAGTCTAAATTTCAAATAGTTTTTCCATCCAATTAACACTTGACAAAGAAGCAAGTGTCAAACAACGTGTCAAAAATCATAGTACAAATAGCAAAGTTCAATCGGTAAGAACCTTGCGACATGTTCACTATGGAGTACACTTTAGTTTACCCTTTGCCACATGACACTACCCTGCCGGGTAGTTTAAATTTCAAATAGTTTTTCCACTCAATTGACACTGGACAACAATGCAAGGGTCAAACAACGTGTCAAAAACCAGTGTACAAATAGTAAAGTTCAATCGGGACCTTGCTACATGTATATTATGGGGCACACTTTAGTTTACACTTTGTCACGTGACATTACCCTGTTGGACAGTTTAAAGTTCAAAGAGTTTTCCCATCCAATTGACACTTGACGACAATGCAAGTGTCAAACCACCTGTCAAAAATCAGCGTACAAATAGCAAAGTTCAATAGGGAAGAATCATGGGACATGCACACTATGGTGTACACTTTAGTTTACACTTTGCCACGTGTCATTGTACTGTTGGATAGTTTAAATTTTAAATAGTCTTCCCATCCAATTGACACTTGACAATAATGGAAGTGTCAAGCAACGTGTCAAAAATCAATGTACAAATAGTAAAGCTCAATCGGTAAGAACCTTGCTGCATGTACACTATGGTGTACACTTTAGTTTACACTTTGACATGTGACATTACCCTGTTGGACAGTTTAAATTTCAAATAGTTTTCCCATCCTATTGACAAGTGTCGAACAACATGTCAAAAATCATTGTACAAATAGCAAAGTTCAATCGATAAGGACCTTGTTACATGTACACTACGGTGTATACTTTAGTTTACATTTTGTCACGTGACATTACCCTGTTGGGCAGTTTAAATTTCAAAAATTTTTTCCATCCAATTGTCACTTGACAACAAAGTAAGTGTCAAACAACATGTCCAAAATCAGTGTACAAACAGCAAAGTTCAATCGGTAAGAACCTTGCTACATGTGCACTATGGTGTACACTTTAGTTTACACTTCGCCAGGTGACATTACCTTGTTGGACACTTTAAATTTTAAACAGTTTTCTAATCCAATTGACACTCGACAACAATGCAAGTGTTAAACAACATGTCAAAAATTAGTGTACAAATAGCAAAGTTCAATCGGTACGGACCGTGCTACATGCACATATGGTGTAGACTTTAGTTTACACTTTGCCACATGACAATACCCGGTTAGACATTTTAAATTTCAAACAGTTTTCCCATCCATATGACAATCGACAACAATGCAAGTGTCAAACAACTTGTCAAAAATCAGTGTACAAATAGCAAAGTTTAATCGTTATGAACCTTGCCACATGTAGACTATGGTGTAAACTTTAGTTTACACTTTGCCACATGACATTACCCTTTTGGAAAGTTTAAATTTCAAACAATTTTCTATCAAATTGACACTTGACAACAATGCTAGTGTCAAACAACGTGTCAAAAATCAGTGTACAAATAGCAACGTTCAACCGGTAAGAACCTCTTGACATGTACACTATGATGTACACTTTAGTTTACACTTTGCCACGTGATATTACCCTGTTAGACAATTTAAATTTCAGATAGTTTTCCCATCCAATTGACACTTGATAATAATACAAGTGTCGAACAACGTGTCAAAAATTATTGTACAAATAACAATGTTCAATCGGTAAGGACCTTGTTACATGTACACCATGGTATGCACTTTAGTTTACACTTTGCCACGTGACATTACCCTATTGGACAGTTTAAATTTCAAACAGTTTTTCCATCCAATTGACACTT
>NW_019229360.1:0-3510 GCF_002742605.1 Olea europaea var. sylvestris
GCGGGGGAAAAAGTCATTTTTCGCGACTGTGTCGGAATGGGTTGAAATTTGGCAGTTTGATCGGAAACAAAAATCGCGTCGGGTGCAATTTCGTCATTTTTCGCGACTGTGTCGGAATGGGTTAAAATTTGACAGGTTGATCGGAAACAAAAAAACGCGCGCGCGGGGCCATTTCGTCATTTTTCGCAACTATGTAGGAATGGGCTAAAATTTGACAGGTTGATCGGAACCAAAAATCGCGCCGGGGGCGATTTCGTCATTTTTCGCGCTTGTGTCGGAATGGGCTAAAATTTGACAGATCGATCGGAAACAAAAATCGCGCCGGGGGCGATTTCGTCATTTTTCGCGCTTGTGTCGGAATGGGCTAAAATTTGACAGATCGATCGGAAACAAAAATCGCGCCGGGGGCGATTTCGTCATTTTTCGCGCTTGTGTCGGAATGGGCTAAAATTTGACAGATCGATCGGAAACAAAAATCGCGCCGGGGGCGATTTCGTCATTTTTCGCGCTTGTGTCGGAATGGGCTAAAATTTGACAGGTTGATCGGAAACAAAACCCGCGGCAGGGGCAATTTCTTCATTTTTCGCGACTGTGTCGGAATGGGCTAAAATTTGACAGATCGATCGGAAACAAAAACCGCGCAGGGGCAATTTCGTCATTTTTTGCAATGGTGTCGGAATGGGCTCAAATTTGACAGGTTGATCGTGAACAGAAACCTCTCCGGTGGCAATTTAGTTATTTTTCGCGACTGTGTCGGAATTGGCTAAAATTTGACAGGTTGATCGGATACAAAAATCGCGCCGCGGGCAATTTCGTCATTTTTCGCGACTGTGCCGGAATGGGCTAAAATTTGACAGGTTGATCGTGAACAAAAATCGCGCCGAAGATAATTTCGTCATTTTTCGCAACTGTGTCGAAATTGGCTAAAATTTGACAGGTTGAACGGAAACAAAAATCGCGCCGGGGGCAATTTGGACATTTTTCGCGACTGTGTCGGAATCGGCTAAAATTTGATTGGTGGATCGGAAACAAAAACCACTTCGGAGGCAACTTCGTCATTTTCACGACTGTGTCGGAATGGGTTGAAATTTGGCTGTTTGATCGGAAACAAAAATCGCGTCGGGGGCAATTTCGTCATTTTTCGCGCCTGTGTCGGAATGGGTTAAAATTTGATAGGTCGATCGGAAACAAAAGAACGCGCGCGGGGGCCATTTCGTCATTTTTCGCAACTGTGTAGGAATGGGCTAAAATTTGACATGTTGATCGGAACCAAAAATCGCGCCGGGGGCAATTTCGTCATTTTTAGCGACTGTGTCGTAATGAACTCTAATTTGACGGGTTGATCAGGAACAAAAATCGCGTCGGGGGTAATTTCGTCATTTTTCGCGACTGTGCCGGAATGGGCTGAAATTTGGCAGGTTGATCGGAAATAAAAATCGCGCCGGGGGCAATTTCGTCATTTTTCTCAATTGCGTCGAAATGGGTTAAAATTTGACTGGTTGATCGGAAACAAAATTTGCGCCGGGGCAATTTCGTCATTTTTTGCAATGGTGTCGGAATGGGCTCAAATTTGACAGGTTGATCGGCAACAAAAATCGCTCCGGTGGCAATTTAGTTATTTTTCGCGACTGTATCGAAATTAGCTAAAATTTGATAGGTTGATCGGAAACAAAAATCGCACAGGGGGCAATTTGTCATTTCTCGCGACGATGTCGGAATGGGCTAAAATTTGACTGTTGATCAGAAACAAAAATCACGCCGGGGGCAATTTCGTCATTTTTCGCGACTGGGTCGGAATTGGCTCAAATTTGATAGGTTGATCGGAAACAAAAATCGCTCCGTGGGCGGTTTCGTCATTTTTCGAGACTGTGTCGGAATGGGATAAAATTTGACTGGTTGATCAGGAACAAAAACCGCGCCGGGGGTAATTTCGTCATTTTTCACAACCGTGTCGAAATTGGATAAAATTTGACAGGTTGATCGAAAAAAAATCTCGCCGGGGGCAATTTCGACATTTTTCGCGACGGTGTCGGAATGGTCTAAAATTTGACAGGTTGATCGGAAACAAAAAATTGTGCCGGGGGCCATTTCGTCATTTTTCGCGACTGTGTAGGAATGGGCTAAAATTTGACAGGTTGATCGGAACCAAAAATCGCGTCCGGGGCAATTTCGTCATTTTTCGCGACTGTGTCGGAATTGGCTAAAATTTGACAGGTTGATCGGAAACAAAAACCGCACGGGGGGCAATTTTGTCATTTTTCGCGAAGGCGTCGGAATGGGCTAAAATTTGACAAGTTGATCGGAGACGAAAATCGCGTCGGGGGAAATTTCGTCATTTTTCGCAACAGTGTCGGAATTGGCTAAAATTTGACAGGTTGATCGGAAACACAAATCGCGCTTGGGGCAATCTTGTCATTTTTCGCGACGATGTTGGAATGGGCTAAAATTTGACTAATTGATCGGAAACAAAAACCTAGCCGGGGCCAAATTCGTCATTTTTCGCGACTGTGTCGGAATTGGCTAAAATTTGACTTGTTGATAGGAAACAAAAATCGCGTCGGGGGCAATTTCGTCATTTTTCGCGACTGTGTCGGAATGGGCTAAAATTTGACAGGTTGATCGGAAACAAAAATCGCGCCGGGGGCAATTTCGTCATTTTTCGCGACTGTGTCGGAATGTGCTGAAATTTGGCAGGTTGATAGGAAACAAAAATCTCGCCGGGGGCCATTTCGACATTTTTCGCGATGGTGTCGGAATGGGCTAAAATTTGACGCGTTTATCGGAAACAAAAAATCGTGCCGGGGGCCATTTCGTCATTTTTCGCGACTGTGTAGGAATGGGCTAAAATTTGACAGGTTGATCTGAACCAAAAATCGCGCCGGCGGCAATTTCGTCATTTTTCGCGACTGTGTCGGAATTGGCTAAAATTTGACATGTTGATCGGAAAAAAAAACCGCACGGGGGTAATTTTGTTATTTTTCGCGACGGTGTCGGAATGGGCTAAAATTTGACAAGTTGATCGGAGACAAAAATCGCGTTGAGGGCAATTTCGTCATTTTTTGCAACTGTGTCGAAATTGGCTAAAATTTGACAGGTTGATCGGAACCAAAAATCGCGCCGGCGGCAATTTCGTCATTTTTCGCGACGGTGTCGGAATGGGCTAAAATTTGACAGGTTGATCGGAACCAAAAATCGCGCCGGCGGCAATTTCGTCATTTTTCGCGACGGTGTCGGAATGGGCTAAAATTTGACAGGTTGATCGGAACCAAAAATCGCGCCGGCGGCAATTTCATCATTTTTCGCGACTGTGTCGGAATTGGCTAAAATTTGACAGGTTGATCGGAAACAAAAACCGCACGAGGGGCAATTTTGTTATTTTTCGCGACGGTGTCGGAATGGGCTAAAATTTGACAAGTTGATCGGAGACAAAAACCGCGTTGAGGGCAATTTCGTCATTTTTTGCAACTGTGTCGAAATTGGCTAAAATTTGACAGGTTGATCGGAAACAAA
>NW_019229361.1:0-3510 GCF_002742605.1 Olea europaea var. sylvestris
GAGTTTGATCATTTTCGGCGAATTGCCAGTCTAATTCGATTGGAATCGAGGCAATGAAAAGTGATTTTTGATTTCATGATAACATCGAGTTTGTTCATTTTTGGCTAATTGCTAGTCGAATTCGATTGGAATGGAGCCAATGAAACGTGGTTTTTGATTTCATAATTACAACGGGTTTGATCATTTTTGGCAAATTGCTACTCTAATTCGATTGGAATCAAGCCAATAAAAAGTGGCTTTCGATTTCATGATAACTTTAGGATTGATCGTTTTCGAAAAATTGCTAGTCTAATTAGGTTGGAATCGAGCCAATGAAAAGTTGTTTTCGATTTCATGATAACATCTGGTTTGATCAATTTCGGCAAATTGCTAGTCCAATTCGATAGGAATCGAGCCAATGAAAATTGGTTTTTGATTTCATGATAACTTCGGGTTTCTTCGTTTTCAGCTAATTGCTAGTCCAATTCGATCGGAATCGAGCCAATGAAAAGTGATTTTTTATTTCATGATAACTTTGGGTTTGTTCGTTTTCAGCTAATTGCTAGTCTAATTCGACTGGAACCGAGTCAATGAAAAGTGGTTTTTGATTTCATGATAACTTCGGGTTTGATCATTTCCGGTTGCTAGTCTAATTCGGTGGGAATCGAGATAATGAAAAGTGGTTTTCGATTTCATGATAACTTCGGGTTTGATCAATTTCGGAAAATTGCTAGTCCAATTCGATTGGAATCGAGCCAATGAAAAGTTGTTTTTGATTTCATGATAACTTTGGATTTTTTCATTTTCGGCTAATTGCTAGTATAATTCGATTGGAATCGAGCCAAGGAAAAGTGGTTTTCGATTTTATGATAACTTCGGGTTTGATCGTTTTCGAAAAATTGCAAGTATAATTCGGTTGGAATCGTGCAAATAAAAAGTGGCTTTCGATTTCATGATAACTTCGGGTATGATTGTTTTTGAAAAATTGCTAGTCTAATTCGGTGGGAATCGAGAAAATAAGAAATGGTTTTGGATTTCATGATAACTTCGAGTTTGATCAATTTCGACAAATTGCTAGTCCAATTCGATTGGAATCGAGCCAATGAAAAGTGATTTTTTATTTCATGATAACTTCGGGTTTGTTCATTTTCCGCTAATTGCTAGTTTAATTCGATTGGAATCGAGCCAATGAAAAGTGGTTTTTGATTTCTTGATAACTTCGGGTTTGATCATTTCCAGTTGCTAGTCTAATTCAGTTGGAATCGAGACAATGAAAAGTGGTTTTCGATTTCATGATAACTTCGGGTTTGATCAATTTCGGCAAATTGCTAGTCCAATTCGATTGGAATCAAGCCAATGAAAAGTGGTTTTTGATTTCATGATAACTTCGAATATGATCATTTTCGGCGAATTGCCAGTCTAATTCGATTGGAATTGAGGCAATGAAAAGTGATTTTTGATTTCATGATAAATTTGAGTTTGTTCGTTTTCGGCTAATTGCTAGTCCAATTCGATTGGAATTGAGCCAATGAAAAGTGGTTTTTTATTTCATGATAACTTCGGGTCTGATCATTTTTGGCGAGTTACTACTCTAATTCGATTGGAATCGAGCCAACGAAAAGTGATTTTTGATTTCATGATAACTTCGAGTTTAATCATTTTCTGCGAATTGCCAATGTAATTCGATTGGAATCGAGGCAATGAAATGTAATTTTTGATTTCATGCTAACTTCGGGTTTATTCGTTTTCGGCTAATTGCTAGTCTAATTCGATTGGAATTTAGCCAATGAATAGTGATTTTTGATTTCATGATAACTTCGGGTTCGATCATTTGCGGTTGCTAGTCTAATTCGGTTGGAATCGAGCCAATGAAAAGTGGTTTTCGATTTCATGATAACATCGGGTTTGATCAATTTCGGCAAATTGCTAGTCATATTCGATTGGAATCGAGCCAACGAAAAGTGGTTTTCGATTTCATGATAACTTTTAGTTTAATCATTTTCGGCGAATTGCCAATGTAATTTGATTGGAATAGAGGCAATGAAAAGTAATTTTTGATTTCATGATAACTTCGGGTTTGTTCGTTTTCGGCTAATTGCTAGTATAATTCGATTGGAATTGAGTCAATGAAAAGTTGTTTTTTATTTCATGATAACTTCGGGTCTGATCATTTTTGGCGAGTTTCTACTCTAATTCGATTGGAATCAAGCTAATGAAAAGTGGCTTTCGATTTCATGATAACTTCGGGTTTGATCGTTTTTGAAAAATTGCTAGTCTAATTCGGTTAGAACCGGGCCCATGAAAAGGGGTTTTCGATTTCATGATAACTTTGGGTTTTATCATTTTCGGTTGCTAGTCTAATTCGGTTGGAATCGAGCCAATAAAAAGTGGTTTTCGATTTCATGATAACTTCGGGTTTGATCAATTTCGGCAAATTGCTAGTCCAATTCGATAAGAATCGAGCCAATGAAAAGTGGTTTTTGATTTCATGATAACTTCGGGTTTCTTCATTTTCAACTAATTTCTAGTCCAATTCGATTGAAATCGAGCCAATGAAAAGTGATTTTTTATTTCATGATAACTTTGGGTTTGTTCATTTTCAGCTAATTGCTAGTCTAATTCGATTGGAATCGAGTCAATGAAAAGTGGTTTTTGATTTCATGATAACTTCGGGTTTGATCATTTCCGGTTGCTAATCTAATTCGGTTGGAATCGAGCCAATGAAAAGTGGTTTTCGATTTCATGATAACTTCGGGTTTGATCAATTTTGGCAAATTGCTAGTCCGATTCGATTGGAATCTAGCCAATGAAAAGTGGTTTTTGATTTGATCATAACTTCGAGTTTTATCATTTTCGATGAATTGCCAGTCTAATTCGATTGGAATCGAGCCAATGAAAAGTGATTTTTTATTTCATGATAACTTTGGGTTTGTTCATTTTCCGCTAATTGCTAGTCTAATTCGATTGGAATCAAGCCAATGAAAAGTTGTTTTTGTTTTCAAGTTAACTTCGGGTTTGATCATTTTCGATTGATAGTCTAATTCAGTTGGAATCGAGACAATGAAAAGTGGTCTTCGATTTCATGATAACTTCGGGTTTGATCGATTTCGGCAGATTGCTAGTCCAATTTGATTGGAATCGAGCAAATGAAAAGTTGTTTTTGATTTCATCATAACTTCGGGTTTGATCGATTTCGGCAGATTGCTAGTCCATTTCGATTGGAATCGAGCAAATGAAAAGTTGTTTTTGATTTTATGATAACTTCGAGTTTGATCATTTTCGACAAATTGCCAGTCTAATTCGATTGGAATCGAGGCAATGAAAAGTGATTTTTGATTTCATGATAACTTCGAGTTCGTTCTTTTTCGGCTAGTTGCTAGTCTAATTGGATTGGAATCGAGCCAATGAATAGAGGTTTTTGATTTCATGATAACTTCGGGTTTGATCATTTTCGAAAAATTGCTAGTATAATTCGGTTGGAATCGAGCAAATAAAAAGTGGCTTTCGATTTCATGATAACTTCGGGTTTGA
>NW_019229362.1:0-3510 GCF_002742605.1 Olea europaea var. sylvestris
TTCCAATCGAATTAGACTAGCAATTCGCTGAAAATGATCAAACCCGAAGTTATCATGAAATCAAAAACCACTTTTCATTGGCTAGACTCTAATCAAATTAGACTACCAATTAGCCGAAAACAAACAAACCCGAAGTTAAAATGAAATAAAAAATGACTTTTCGTTAGCTCGATTCCAATTGAATTAGACTGGCAATTTGCCAAAATTGATCCAACCCAAAGTTGTCATGAAATCAAAAATCACTTTTCATTGGCTCGATTCCAATCGAATTAGGCTAGCACTTGGCCAAAAAGGAACAAACCCGATGTTATCATGAAATCAAAAAACACTTTTCATTAGCTCAATTCCAATCAAATTAGACTAGCAATTCGCTAAAAAGAACAAACCCGATTTATCAAGAAATCAAAAACCACTTTTCATTGGCTCGATTCCAATCGAATTAGACTAGCATTTCTCCAAAAAAAAACCCGAAGTTATCATGAAATCAAAAAATAGTTTTCATTGGCTCGATTCCAATCGAATTGGACTAGCAAATTGTCGAAAATGATCAAACCCGAAGTTTTCATGAAATCGTAAGCCACTTTTCATTGGCTCGATTCCAATCGAATTAGACTAGCAATTCGCCAAAAATGATCAAACCCGAAGTTATCGTGAAATCAAAAACCACTTTTCATCGGCTCGATTCCAATCAAATTAGACTAGCAATTAGTCGAAAAAGTACAAATCCGAAGTTATCATGAAATCAAAAATAACTTTTCATTGGCTCGATTCCAATCGAATTAGATTGGCAATTCGCCGAAAATGAACAAACCCGAAGTTATCATGAAATCAAAAACCAAGTTTCATTTGCTTGATTCCAATCGAATTTGAATGGCAATTCGCTGAAAATGATCAAACCCGAAGTCTTCAAGAAATCAAAAACCACTTTTCATTGGCTCGATTCCAATTGTATTAGACTAGCAATTTGTCAAAGTTGAACAAACCCGATGTTATCATGAAATCAAAAACCACTTTTCATCGGCTTGATTCCAATCGAATTAGACTAGCATTTCTCAAAAAATGAACAAACCCGAAGTTATCATGAAATGGAAAGCCACTTTTAATTGGCTCCATTCCAATCGAATTGGACTAGCAATTTGTCGAAAATGATCAAACCCGAAGTTATCGTGAAATTGAAAACCACTTTTCATTGGCTTGATTCCAACCGAATTAGACTAGTAATTTTTCAAAAATGATCAAAACCAAAGTTATCGTGAAATCGAAAGCCACTTTTCATTGGCTCGATTCCAATCGAATTAGACTAGCAATTCGCTGAAAATGATCAAACCCAATGTTATCATGAAATCAAAAACCATTTTTCATTGGCTAGACTCCAATCAAATTAGACTACCAATTACCGAAAACAAACAAACCCGAAGTTATCATGAAATCAAAAATGACTTTTCATTGGTTCGATTCCAATTGAATTAGACTGGCAATTCGCTGAAATTGAACAAACCCGAAGTTATCATGAAATCAAAAGCCACTTTTCATTGGCTCGATTCCAATCGAATTAGGCTAGCACTTCGCCAAAAAGGAACAAACCCTATGTTATCATGAAATCAAAAATCACTTTTCATTAGCTCAATTCCAATCGAATTAGACTAGCAATTTGCCAAAGACAAACAAACCCGATTTTATCATGAAATCGAAAACCACTTTTCGTTGGCTCGATTCTAATCAAATAAGGCTAGCAATTCTCCAAAAACAAACAAACCCAAAGTTATCATGAAATCAAAACCAATTTTCATTGGCTCGATTCCAATAGAATTAGACTATCAATTCACCGAAAATGATCAAACCCGAAGTTTTCATGAAATCAAAAACCACTTTTCATTCTTTGATTCCAATCGAATTAGACTAGCATTTCGCCAGCAGAACAAACCCAAAGTTATCACGAAATCAAAAACCACTTTTCACTGGCTCAATTCCAATCGAGTTAGACTGGCATTTTTCCAAAAACGAACAAACCCAAAGTTATCATGAAATCAAAAACCACTTTTCATTGGCTCGATTTCAATCGAATTGGACTAGCAATTTGTCGAAAATGATTAAACCCGAAGTTATCATGAAACCGAAAACCACTTTTCGTTGGCTCAATTCGAAACGAATTAGACTGGCAATTTTTCGAAAACTATCAAACCCGAAGTTATCATGAAATCGAAAACCACTTTTCATTGGCTCGATTCCAACTGAATTAGACCAGCAATTTTTCGAAAACGATCAAACCCGAAGTTATCATAAAATCGAAAGCTACTTTTCATTAGCTCGATTCCAATCAAATTGGACTAGCGATTTGCCGAAAATGATCAAACTGGAAGTGGTCATGAAATCGACAACCATTTTTCATTAGCTCCGATTACAACCGTATTAGACTAGCAATTTTTCGAAAATGATCAAACCCGAAGTTATCATGAAATCAAAAGCCACTTTTTATTGGCTCGATTCCAACCAAATTAGACTAGCAATTCATCGAAAATGATCAAACCCAAAGTTATCATGAAATCAATAACCACTTTTCATTAGCTCGATTCCAATCGAATTAGACTGGCAATTCGCCGAAAATGATCAAACCCGTAGTTATCATGAAATCAAAAACCACTTTTCATTGACTCGATTCCAATCGAATTTAACTAGCAATTCACCAAAAAGAACAAACCCAAAGTTATCATGTAATCAAAAATCACTTTTCATTGGCTCGATTCCAATCGAATTAGACTAGCATTTCTCCAAAAAGGAACAAACCCGAAGTTATCATGAAATCAAAAACTACTTTTCATTAGCTCGATTCCATTCGAATTGGACTAGCAATTTGTCGAAAATGATCGAACCCGAAGTTATCATGAAATTGAAATCCACTTTTCATTGGCTTGATTCCAATCGAATTAGACCAGTAATTTTTTGAAAACGATCAAACCCGAAGTTATCATGAAATCGAACGCCACTTTTCATTGGCTCGATTCCAATCGAATTAGACTAGCAATTCGTCAAAAATGATCGAACCCGATGCTATCATGAAATCAAAAACCACTTTTCATTGGCTCGATTCCAATCAAATTAGACTAGCAATTAGCCGAAAATGAACAAACACGAAGTTATCATGAAATCAAAAGCCAATTTTCATTGGCTCGATTCCAATCGAATTAGATAGGCAATTCGCCGAAAATGATCAAACCCAAAGTTATCATGAAACCAAAAATCACTTTTCATTGGGTCGATTCCAATCGAATTAGACTAGTATTCCTCCAAAAAAGAACAAACCTGAAGTTATCATGAAACCAAAAACCACTTTTCATTGGCTGGATTCCAATCGAATTAGACTAGTATTCCTCCAAAAAAGAACAAACCTGAAGTTATCATGAAATCAAAAATCACTTTTCATTGGCTGGATTCCAATCGAATTAGACTAGCAATTTGTCAAAGACGAACAAACCCGATGTTATCATGAAATCAAAAACCACTTTTCATTGG
>NW_019229363.1:0-3510 GCF_002742605.1 Olea europaea var. sylvestris
ATCCCTCATACGTCACGACGAAGTTGTGAGTTCATTCCAAAACGGTCGCTACATTTCCAAAAAGTACTTATGGGCCCGAAACGAACACCGTGTGCAAAAGTTACGCTCAATTCCTCGTACGCCGACTATCCAAGCGTTCCAAATATGCAAGCGCTCATTCTTTTGAAAAATCGCCGAAATCCCTCATACGTCAAGACGAAGTCGTGAGTTCATTCCAAAATGGTCGCTACATTTCCAAAAAGTACTTATGGTCCCGAAACGGACACCGTGTGCAAAAGTTACGCTGAATTCTTCGTATGCCAACTATCCAAGCGTTCCAAATATGCATGTGCTCATTCTTTCCAAAAATGGCCGAAATCCCTCACACGTAACGAGGAAGTCTTAAGTTCAATCCAAAAGGGTCGCTACATTTTCAAAAAGTACTTGTGGGCCCGAAACGGACATCGTGTGCAAAAGTTACGCTGAATTCATCGTACGCCGACTATCCAAGCGTTCCGAATATGCAAGTGCTCATTCTTTCAAAAAATTGCTAAAATCCCTCATACGTCACAACAAAGTTGTGAGTTCAATCCAAAACAGTCGCTACATTTCCAAAAAGTACTTATGGGCCCGAAACGGACACCGTGTGCAAAAGTTACGCTCAATTCTTCGTACGCAGACTATCCAAGCGTTACAAAAATGCAAGCGCTCATTCTATCGAAAAATGGCCGAAATCCCTCATACGTCACGACGAAGTCGTGACTTTAATCCAAAACGGTCGCTACATTTTCAAAAAGTACTTATGTGACCGAAATGGACACCGTGTGCAAAAGTTACGCTCAATTCTTCGTACGCCGACTATCCAAGCGTTCCAAATATGCAAGCGCTCATTACTTCGAAAAATGGCCGAAATCCCTAATACGTCACGACGAATTCGTGTGTTCAATCCAAAACGGTCGCTACATTTCAAAAAAGTACTTATGGGCCCGAAACGGACACCGTGTGCAAAAGTTACGCTCAATTCTTCGTACGTCGACTATCCAAGCGTTCCAAATATGCAAGCGCTCATTCTTTCGAAAAATCGCCGAAATCCTTAATACGTGACGAAGAAGTCTTGAGTTCAATCCAAAACGGTCGCTACATTTCCAAAAAGTTCTTATGGGCCCGAAACGGACGTCGTGTCCAAAAGTTACGCTCAATTCTTCGTACCCCGACTATCCAAGCGTTCCAAATATGCAAACGTTCATTCTTTCGAAAAATGGCCGAAATCCCTCATACGTCACGACGAAGTAGTGAGTTCAATCCAAAACGGTCGCTACATTTCCAAAAAGTACTTATGGGGCCGAAACGGACACCGTGTACAAAATTAAGCTGAATTCTTCGTACGCCGACTATCCAAGCGTTCCAAATATGAATGTGCTCATTCTTTCCAAAAATGGCCGAAATCCCTCATACGTAACAACGAAGTCTTAAGTTCAATCCAAAAGGGTCGCTACATTTCCAAAAAGTACTTGTGGGCCCGAAACGGACAACGTGTGCAAAAGTTACGCTGAACTCATCGTACGCCGACTATCCAAGCGTTCCGAATATGCATGTGCTCATTCTTTACAAAAATGGTTGAAATCTCTCATACGTAACGACGAAGTCTTAAGTTCAATCCAAAAGGGTCGCTACATTTCCAAAAAGTACTTGTGGGCCCGAAACGGACAACGTGTACAAAAGTTGCGCTGAATTCATCGTACGCCGACTATCCAAGCGTTCAGAATATGTAAGTGCTCATTCTTTCAAAAAATCACTAAAATCCCTCATACGTCACGATGAAGTTGTGAGTTCAATCCAAAACGGTCGCTACATTTCCAAAAAGTTCTTATGGGCCCAAAAAGGACACTGCGTGCATAAGTTACGCTCAATTCTTCGAACGCCGACAATCCAAGCGCTCCAAATATGCAAGTGCTCATTCTTTAGAAAAATCGCCGAAATCCCTCATACGTCATGATGAAGTGGTGATTTCAATCCAAAACGGTCGCTACATTTCCAAAAAGTTCTTATGGGCCCAAAAAGGACACTGCGTGCATAAGTTACGCTCAATTCTTCGAACGCCGACAATCCAAGCGCTCCAAATATGCAAGTGCTCATTCTTTAGAAAAATCGCCGAAATCCCTCATACGTCATGATGAAGTGGTGATTTCAATCCAAAACGGTCGCTACATTTCCAAAAAGTACTTATGGGCCCGAAACGAACACCGTGTGCAAAAGTTACGCTGAATTCTTCGTACGTCAACTATCCAAGCGTTCCAAATATACAAGCGCTCATTCTTTCGAAAAATCGCCGAAATCCCTCATACGTCATGATGAAGTCGTGAGTTCTATCCAAAACGGTCGCTACATTTCCAAAAAGTACTTATGGGCCTGAAACGGACACCGTGTGCAAAAGTTACGCTGAATTCTTCGTACGTCAACTATCCAAGCGTTCCAAATATGCATGTGCGCATTCTTTCCAAAAATGGCCGAAATCCCTCATACGTAACGATGAAGTCTTAAGTTCAATCCAAAAGGGTCGCTACATTTTCAAAAAGTACTTGTGGGCCCGAAACGGACAACGTGTGCAAAAGTTACGCTGAATTCATCGTACGCCGACTATCCAAGCGTTCCGAATATGCAAGTGCTCGTTCTTTCAAAAAATTGGTAAAATCCCTCATACGTCACGACGAAGTTGTGAGTTCAATCCAAAACGGTCGCTACATTTCCAAAAAGTACTTATGGGCCCGAAACGGACCCCGTGTGCAAAAGTTACGCTCAATTCTTCGTACGCAGACTATCCAAGCGTTCCAAAAATGCAAACGCTCATTCTATCGAAAAATGGCCGAAATCCCTCATACGTCACGACGAAGTCGTGAGTTCAATCCAAAACGGTCGCTACATTTCCAAAAAGTACTTATGGGCCCGAAACGGACACCGTGTGCAAAATTTTCGCTCAATTCTTCGTACGCCGACTATCCAAGCGTTCCAACTATGCAAACGCTCATTCTTTCCAAAAATGGCCGAAATCCCTCATACGTCACGACGAAGTAGTGAGTTCAATCCAAAACGGTCGCTACATTTACAAAAAGTACTTATGGGCCCGAAACGGACACCGTGTGCAAAAGTTACGCTGAATTCTTCGTACGCCTACTATCCAAGCGTTCCAAATATGCATGTGCTCATTCTTTCCAAAAATGGCCGAAATTCCTCATACGTAACGACGATGTCTTAAGTTCAATCCAAAAGGGTCGCTACATTTCCAAAAAGTACTTGTGGGCCTGAAACGGACAACGTGTGCAAAAGTTACGCTGAATTCTTCGTACGCCGACTATCCAAGCGTTCGAAATATGCATGTGCTCATTCTTTCCAAAAATGGCCGAAATCCCTCATACGTAACGACGAAGTCTTAAGTACAATCCAAAAGGGCCGCTACATTTCCAAAAAGTACTTGTGGGCCCGAAACGGACAACGTGTGCAAAAGTTACGCTGAATTCTTCGTATGCCGACTAT
>NW_019229364.1:0-3509 GCF_002742605.1 Olea europaea var. sylvestris
GGGCAATTTCGTCATTTTTCTCGACTTTGTCGGAATGGGCTCAAATTTGACAGGTTGATCGGAAACAAAAATCACACCAGGGGAAACTTCGTCATTTTTCTCGACTGTGTCGAAATTTGCTGAAATTTGGCAGTTTGATCGGAAATAAAAATCCCGTCGGCGGCAATTTCGTCATTTTTCTCGACTGTGTCGGAATGGGCTCAAATTTGACAGGTTGATCGGAAACAAAAATCACACCAGGGGAAACTTCGTCATTTTTCTCGACTGTGTCGAAATTTGCTGAAATTTGGCAGTTTGATCGGAAATAAAAATCGCGCCGGGGGCAATTTCGTCATTTTTCGCGACGGTGTCGGAATGGGAAAAAATTTGACAGATTGATCGGAAACAAAAATCGCGCCGAGGGCAATTTCGTCATTTTTCGCGACGGTGTCGGAATGGGAAAAAATTTGACAGATTGATCGGAAACAAAAATCGCGCCGGGGGCAATTTCGTCATTTTTCTCGACTGTGTCGGAATGGGCTCAAATTTGACAGGTTGATCGGAAAGAAAAATCGCACCGGAGCAATTTCGTCACTTTTCGCGACTGTGTCGGAATTGGCTAAAATTTGACAGGTTGATCGGAGATAAAAATCGCGCCGGGGGCAATTTCATCATTTTTCTCGACTGTGTCGAAATTGGTTGAAATTTGGCAGTTTGATCTGAAATAAAAATCGCGCCAGGGGCAATTTCGTTATCTTTCTCGACTGTGTCCGAATGGGCTCAAATTTGACAGGTTGATCGAAAACAAAAATCGTGCCGGGGGCAATTTCTTTATTTTTCTCGAATGTGTCGGAATTGGCTGAAATTTGGCAGTTTGATCTGAAGTAAAAATCGCGCCGGGGGCAATTTCGTCATTTTTCTCGACTGTGTCGGAATGGGCTCAAATTTGACCGGTTGATCGGAAACAAAAATCGCGTCGGGGGCAATTTCGTCATTTTTCGCGACGGTGTCGGAATCGGCTAAAATTTGACGGATCGATCGCAAACAAAAATCGCGCCGGGGGCAATGTCGTCATTTTTCTAGACTGTGTCGGAATTGGCTGAAATTTGGCAGTTTGATCGGAAATAAAAATCGCGCCGGTGGCAATTTCGTCATTTTTCTCGACTGTGTCGGAATGGGCTCAAATTTGACAAGTTGATCTGGAACAAAAATCGCGCTGGGTGTAATTTCGTCTTTTTCGCGACTGTGTCGGAATTGGCTTAAATTCTACTTGTTGATCGCAAACAAAAATCGCGCCGGGGGCAATGTCGTCATTTTTCTAGACTGTGTCGGAATTGGCTGAAATTTGGCAGTTTGATCTGAAATAACAATCGCGCCTGGGGCAATTTTGTCTTCTTTCTCGACTGTGTCGGAATGGGTTCAAATTTGACAGGTTGATCGGAATCAAAAATCTGGCCGGAGCAATTTTGTCATTTTTCGCGACTGTGTCGAAATTGGCTAAAATCTGACTTGTTGATCGGAAACAAATATAGCGACTGGGGAAATTTCGTCATTTTTCTCGACTGTGTCGTAATTGGCTGAAATTTGGCAGTTTGATCTGAAATAAAATCGCGCCGGGGGCTATTTCGTCATTTTTCTCGACTGTGTCGGAATGGGCTCAAAAATTAACAGGTTGATCGGAAACAAAAATCGTGCCGGAGCAATTTCGTCATTTTTCGAGACTGTGTCGGAATTGGCTAAAATTTGACAGGCTGATCGGAGACAAATCGCGCCGGGGGCAATTTCGTCATTTTTCTCGACTGTGTCAGAATTGGATAAAATTTGGCAGTTTGAACTGAAATAAAAATCGCGCCGAGGGCAATTTCGTCATTTTTCTCGACTGTGTCAGAATGGGCTCAAATTTGGCAGGTTGATCAGGAACAAAAATCGCACCGGGGCAACAAAGGCATTTTTCTCAACTGTGTTGGAATTGGCTGAAATTTGGCAGTTTGATCGAAAATAAAAATCGCGCCGGCGACAATTTCGTCATTTTTCTTGACTGTGTCGGAATGGGCTCAAATTTGACAGGTTTATCGGGAACAAAAATCGCGCCGGGGGCAATTTCGTCATTTTTCGTGACTGTGTCGAAATTGGCTAAAATCTGACTTGTTGATCGGAAACAAATATAGCGACTGAGGAAATTTCGTCATTTTTCTCGACTGTGTCGTAATTGGCTGAAATTTGGCAGTTTGATCTGAAATAAAATCGCGCCGGGGGCTATTTCGTCATTTTTCTCGACTGTGTCGGAATGGGCTCAAAAATTAACAGGTTGATCGGAAACAAAAATCGTGCCGGAGCAATTTCGTCATTTTTCGAGACTGTGTCGGAATTGGCTAAAATTTGACAGGCTGATCGGAGACAAATCGCGCCGGGGGCAATTTCGTCATTTTTCTCGACTGTGTCAGAATTGGATAAAATTTGGCAGTTTGAACTGAAATAAAAATCGCGCCGAGGGCAATTTCGTCATTTTTCTCGACTGTGTCAGAATGGGCTCAAATTTGGCAGGTTGATCAGGAACAAAAATCGCACCGGGGCAACAAAGGCATTTTTCTCAACTGTGTTGGAATTGGCTGAAATTTGGCAGTTTGATCGAAAATAAAAATCGCGCCGGCGACAATTTCGTCATTTTTCTTGACTGTGTCGGAATGGGCTCAAATTTGACAGGTTTATCGGGAACAAAATTAGCAACGGGGGCAATTTCGTCATTTTTCGTGACTGTGTCGGAATTGGCTGAAATTTAACATGTTGATCGGAAACAAAAATAGCGACGGGGGCAATTTCGACATTTTTCTCGACTGTGTCGGAATTCACTGAAATTTGGCAGTTTGATCTGAAATAAAAATCGCGTCGGGGGCAATTTTCTCATTTTTCTCCACTGTGTCGGAATGGGCTCAAATTTGACAGGTTGATCGGGAACAAAAATCGCGCCCGGTGTAATTTCGTCATTTTTCGTGACTGTGTCGGAATTGGCTAAAATTCGACTTGTTGATCGGATACAAAAATCGCCCCGGGGGCAATTTCGTCATTTTTCTCGACTGTTTCGGAATTGGCTGAAATTTGGCAGTTTGATCTGAAATAAAAATCGCGCCAGGGGCAATTTCGTTATCTTTCTCGACTGTCTCGGAATGGGCTTAAATTTGACAGGTTGATCGGAAACAAAAATCGCGCCGGAGCAATTTCGTCATTTTTCGAGACTGTGTCGAAATTGGCTAAAATTTGACTGGTTGATCGGAGACAAAAATCGCGCCGGGGGCAATTTTGTCAATTTTCTCGACTGTGTCAGAATGGGCTCAAATTTGAAAGGTTGATCAGAAACAAAAATCGTACCGGGGGCAACTTCGGCATTTTTCTCGACTGTGTCGGAATTGGCTGGAATTTGGCAGTTTGATCGGAAATAAAAATCGCGCCGCGGCAATTTGTCATTTTTCTCGACTGTGTCGGAATGGGCTCAAATTTGACAGGTTTAACGGGAACAAAAATCGCGCCGAGTG